>NC_067232.1:17925000-18145000 GCF_019924925.1 Ctenopharyngodon idella | reverse complement strand
TCTAATACAAAAGAAGAACAACTAAATGCAGCCTGCCGATGTTTGGAAAGCCAAAGTCATTCATTGAAATTTAATTTGATATATTATTGTAAAAGCTCACATGGTACTGAAGAGTTGAGGATTTTCTGGCAAAATTGAGATGATTAGACTTGTATGACCATACTACATATATTATGCTTTGTTCATTTTAGCATATTTCAAATTTTGATTTGCAGGTCAAAATATATGTTTTAATTCCGGAAGTATTTTTTCTATTCATTTTTCCCATAGGGATTTAAGTCTTTGTTAAAGGAGCGGTATGTAGGATTGATAGCTAGTGGTCGAAATAGGTACTGCAGTCCAAATTCAAAATATTGGAGATCGATGTTTCCCCGCCCTCCCCCTCCTCAGACTCAACGCTCACGCGGGTTGCCAGCTTGTGGACACGCAACAGGAACTGACAATGAAAGCCGAGGAGACTTACACACACTGTAAGTTGATTTATCCGTGTTTTAATATTGTCTCGTTCATAGAGATTTTTAGATAGATGCTGAGGCTTTTTAGGTCAGGTTGAATCTGCGATCTCTGACCCAGTTTGTTTGTTGGCTTCCATGGCTGCAATACGGTGTGTTTTCCGCCAACTTGCAACCTGGGGTGTTAAAATTCTATTGGGTGGACTGGCAATGTGCGGTATCACACAGACCAAAACGAAAACACACATTCCGACACGGAACACACATTTCAAAGTAAAATAACTGGCTGTAGAATGTTTTTCAAAGAAACAATTTTATGAACTTAGCATGTTTCCTAAATATCTGCAAACATATTATGGTATGTTTATGCTTTAGTAAAGTGAAAAACTTACATACAGCACCTTTAAAGAGTTATAAGCCAGTGAAAAGCAGCTACGAGGTGAATCACAACACTACAAACTTTGATTTAAAGCAAAAAAGTTCGGACAAAAAGACAAAGGTACAACTGTGTACTTAACTGCTTTAGTGAGGAAAGGAACTACAATCCCATGAAGCATTGCGAATAGCTTAAACAAATAAAAAAGTTGGAGAAATGCTGTGTTCACACCGTGTCATAATTATCATAAATAAATGTCTGTAAGCGTTCGAATTGGTCTGCGCAGCACCGCTTCAAGTTGAACACACCTTAAAGGGTTAGTTCACCCAAAAATGAAAATTCTGTCATTAATTACTCACCCTCATGTCGTTCCACACCCGTAAGACCTTCGTTCATCTTCAGAACACAAATTAAGATATTTTTGAAAAAATCCGATGGCTCAGTAAGGCCTGCATCGCCAGCAATAACACTCCCTTTTTCAATGCCCAGAAAGCTACTAAAGACATATTTTAAACAGTTCATGTGACTACAGTGGTTCAACCTTAATATTATAAAGCGACTAGAATACTTTTTGTGCACCAAAAATAACAAAATAGCGACTTTATTCAACAATATCTAGTGATGGGCGAATTCAAAACGCTGTTTCATGAAGCTTTGAAGCTTTATGAATCATTTGTTTCTAATCAGTGGTTCGGAGCGTGAATCAAACTGCCAGAGTCACGTGAACTATTGAAGTTTCAAAACACTTATGAAGTAATGAAGCCTCATTTACTGAAATCATGGGATTTTGGTGCTCTGAACCGCTGATTCAAAACAAATGATTCGTAAAGCTTCGAAGCTTCATGAAACAGTGTTTTGAAATCGCCCATCACTAGATATTGTGGAATAAAGTTGCTATTTTGTAATTTTTGGTGCACAAAAAGTATTCTTGTCACTTTATAATATTAAGGTTAAACCACTGTAGTCACATGAACTGTTTGCACATGATATGTTTTTAGTAGCTTTCTGGGCATTGAAAAAGGGAGTGTTATTGTTGGCGATGCAGGCGTCACTAAACCATCGGATTTTATTAAAAATATCTTAATTTGTGTTCTGAAGATGAACGAAAGTCTTACTGGTGTGGAATGACATGAGGGTGAGTAATTAATGACAGAATTTTCATTTTTGGGTGAACTAACCCTTTAAATCTGCAGTGGCCAGCTGGTACAGCAGCCACATGGTACAAGTTGTAGCTCTCAGAAAATCACGAGTTTACACGTTGTAATTACAACTACAAGCGCGTGAAGGCTTTTTACAGTAATTACGACATGGCGCCTAAATATAAAACTACTCATTTACAAATATTGATTATATATATAAGTTCATTGCAATATATGCATATTTATACAAGTATTTCAAGAGCATCGCGAGATCAACTTAATTACATTATTTGCAGTGCTTCATAGGAGTAGCTATTTTGGCTCGTGTTGCTTTTTTCGACTTCTGATTGTTAAACATGATTATTTTAAAAATAAGTTGAAATAATGTGGGCTGATGGTTTCAGCAAAAGCATGGATTAACAACCTCAAAAGGTTTATTGTTGAAAATCAATTTCCCTCTGTAGAAAATGAATGGAGTTTTTATTTCCGGAACCAGACTGTTGCACTCTATTAAACTTTGTTCTTGTTTTTGTTGGGAATTTGCATTTGAGACATTCTGAGAAGCAAATATAAGTTGGTATATCATATAATAAAAGGGCCACTTTGAAAATTTTATAAAAAGGTTTATTTAGAGACTCAAATTTTGTTCACATTTCCATTATGTTCTGTACTTCCAGCTTTTCATGTCAGGTTATTGTACAAAGGGCAAATGAGATTGATAAAACGACCACAAATGAGGCAGAGACTAAATGAAATCAGCGTATTAGATTCAGTATCTCACAGTATCTCAAAGCTAATGGAAGTCGCCTGGTGCCTATCAGTCTACTCTCCTTGAGAGTAGACAATACAGTCCGTAGTGCACTTATAAAGAGAATGGGAGCATATATCAGTGCTGAGCATGCATTTTAAAGGATCCTGAGAGAAATTTACCCCTCAGATATTATTTTTCAAGAGTAAATACATTTTTTTGAAGAACTCATGCCCGAGTGGCTATTTCGACTAATGGCTATTGAACATGTACATCAGTCTTATGATAGTACTGCTTATTAGTCACTATTTTTCGCCCCTAGTTGTTCATTATTATAAGCAATCAGTTTCATTCCTGTATCTCAACTGCTAGGCTATAGCATTAGCAATGCCAAAGTCAGGGGTTTGATTGAACCACATGGCATGGCCTGTTCAAAAGTTTACCCTTGATGCACTGTGATTTGCTTTGGATTTACAGTAAGTGTGCCAAATGAGAATCTGATGTTTACAATAAACATTCAACGTTGCGTGTCATTTTCTTGCCGCACGGCTAGCACGAGGACCCAGGTCTCATGGTCAGTATCATATATCGGTGATTATCCTGTGGCCACTTGCTCTCCTGCATGATCACTTTGCACTGCTCTTTAATCACTATAGCAACTGTTCGAATGTGCCAAAGTGTGTAAAGTGATACCATGTTTATATAAAAACCAGATACCTGAGCAGCAAAAACAACATTCACAGGAACGAGCAATGCAACTGATGAGATTGTTGGCTTTGTGACTGGATTGCAGTGTCATTTTTTCTATATTAAAAATGAGTGAATTAGTGATTACTGATTCTTTGAAATCTTATTTTGAATCTTTTTTTCTGAATCAGTGCTTCAAAATGTGTAGACTGTCACGTGAATTCTGCAAACAAGGCTTCCTTACATCAAACTGTTTTGAAATGTGTTTGATAGTAGTTTTTAATCAATAAGTAAACGTTAGTAAACTCAAGTTAGTTTAATAATTTAAAGGGACAGTTCTACCAAAATTGAAAATTCTGTCATCATTTATTCACCCTCTTGTTGTTCCAAACCTGTATGAATTTCTTTCTTCATGCTGAACACAAAAGATATTTTGAAGAATGTAGGAAACCAAATAGCTGATGGACCCTATTGAATTCCATAGTTTTTTCTTTCCATAATATGAAAGTAAATGGAATCCATCAACTGTTACCCATATTATTTAAAATCGTGTTTAGCAGAAGAAAGAAATTCATACAGGTTTGGAACAACTTGAGGGTAAGTAAATGATGACAGAATTTTAATTTTTGTGTAAACTATCTCTTTAAGTCTATAAAAGTTGAGACCTCCTTGCATATCAATAGATTTAACCAGCAGATATCAGCGCATGTTAATTTGAGCCTATTTCGAAACAGTGAATCATTTGCGAAGCCCCAGAACCAGCTTCCTGGTTTTTGTTAAGCCAGCTTGGGCATTTCCGGTGAACTGTTTAGCTGATCATTCTGTACTCGCTGTACATCGACACAAAACCATCAATGGTTAACTTTTTAATGTTGTATTTATATTTTAATGCAGTTATCACACTTGCCTAATTTGCAATAAAGATGAAGCTAATGGGAACGTTTGAATAAGAAACGCTGTGTCTGTAATTAGACATGCACACGCAACATATTTCCAGCTCTTCAAATGTTATTTTTAATGTGATGACCACAAACATTATTTAATCATCCTTCTGAGATTGTCACCATTTGTAAAACCGAACATTTCAAGATGTAGGAAATCCAACATTTGATAGAAAACACTTTTATTTAAAAATAAAAAAGACATTAATTGCCACTATAACCAGCAGGTGGCGGCAGAGTAGCATTTATTTGCGCATATATTAGCCATTTCCTGTAATCGTTTTTCACTCAGTTTCGCTTTTGAATAAATATTAAAGATTATAAAATCACTAGGTTTAAAAATACATTTTGTCAAGGTGAAGTATTAAGTACTCACAAAATCTCATGAAAAACAATAACTTTCCTTGTAAATGAATTACACAGAAAGTGAGCACCGCAATCAGGGTATCTTCCGTTCATTAGTTTTTTGATTTAATATTGAAATCAGAAAAGTGAGAAAACTGTACTTTTTTTTTTGTTTTTCATTTTTAAAAAGTAAACGAAAAAAACAAAAAATTGGCTTGATTTTTAGTTTTTTTCGTCCTGGGATTGGAAACGAATAATCAGCTTGAATATTCGATCTCTACATGTGGGTGGGAATGAAACGCCTCTTTCCGCTGATTGGTAAACCAGACATCAAACTATGTCGTCATCAGTTGTTCCTCGGTACCGCTCAACAGAATAAAAGTCCCTCGCTCTACAGCTGTACGGATTCTTAACGCGTTTATTCTAAATTTCATCTCTTTCTCATCAAATAACCAGACTAGTGAATGGCTTGACACAAATCGTACTGGTGCAGAGTCAGGGCTTAATTCTGTGTAGACATAAATTCATCTACACGTGCAATATTAGTTTATCTCATAAATATTAATTTACTTTGCAGCTGCACACAACTACCCCCTAGCCTACAACTTTGGCACACTGTCTGTTTTATTTAACTGACCAACTATAAAAATCTATCAAAGCTGCTTGACGCACTGGGCAGCCGGAGCGAATGTACAATACATTGCAGTAAAGCGCAAAGTACCAGTTATCGATTTAAGTGTAAATATGCAGCAGTCACAACTTTTGTTTTAGACAACATGGGATGAATTTGAAATGATATGACAGATAGGCTATGAAAAGATATTTATTTGTGTATTTTACAGTCACAGCATATCTATTAGGCCTATTCTATTTTGAGTTTTTTTTTTTTTAATAGAGAAGTGTAGGAAATGTAGGTTATCACTGGCGTATGATATGTCAAATATACAGAATGTATATAAACCTGTTCGAACGTCATTTAAAAAAATGCTTGATGTCACTAGTGCTGCAGAATTGACACACTTCACCTTAAAAAAACAGGATGAAATTGTTTAAAGAGCCTGATGTCTGGAGTATACAACAAAATAGAGACAAGTATTCCACCTGGATTATACATTTTGCATGGATGACATTAAATTTAAAGCAGTCTTTAGCAAATCTCCTGTTTATTTCAGGAAAATACATTTTCCTTTAAGTGTCCTGTTAGCCTTTCGTGGACACCAGCTTCTTGTGTGGATTATCACGGAGAAGGTTATTCATTTACACCTTTTACACTGGTAATTATCCTCATTAAATCAAACCGGATTCATTCTCCTGATGTACAGCCAAGCCATTTCAGGAGATAAAAAATTAATTAGAAATAGCGACAGAAAGCAGATTATGTTTGATGAATCTCAATGAAAAGAATAGCTGAGCTAGACATTTTCTGATACCACAGCCAAAAGGAAAATCTTAGATTGCTTGTTATAAGCTTATCATTCAGTGAATACATGGATAGTGTGTGTGTGTGTGTGTATAATTGATAATGTCTGTGGTCTGTTTAGAATAAACTCTCACATGATTTATCATTCTGCACTTAATCTATAGTAAAGACACATTCATTGTTCACAGAATGTGAAGTGGTTTTGTCTTTAAACTGATTAGGAAAAACTTGCTATCATAAATCACCATGTGTATGTTTAGACACACATTGTTTTTGTGTGGTGTGTTTAAAATCCAGATGTGTGACAATGATTATTTCTTGACTCCTTTGTTGTGCTTTAAAAACATACAGAAGTCAAAGTGGAGTCCTGCTTCAAATCACAGTTCACCTGTGGATGACCTCTACACTGAGTTCTCCATCTCCGGGATAGCACTGACTCTCTGCCAATCATCTATGTGGTAATTGAACTCAGAGGTTCAAAAAGCTGGCATTAAGGACAGGCCGGTAATATTAGGTAATTGGTTCTGAGGTGTAAGAGATGGAAATAGTCTTGATTACATTAAAGGCTTAATGGCTCCCAATGTGTCACTCAGTCAAAAGTTGGCAAGCAAGCAGACACTTGAAGAAGATTTAACCCTTACGGTTTAGTTCGCTGGTTATCACTAAGGACAACTGGATTATGAATTCATACATGGTGGATCTCAAACACAGAAATGGGAAATTAAAATTTAGCAAGTATCATGAATTATTTCAGAGGCACTTGGGCTAGATTAAATATAAGAAGACTTTGGATGAATAGTTCCAGTCAAAACATTCGCACACTGTCCCAGCAGAAGGGCTAAGGGATTTTAAGAGATTAAACTTTAAATCTGAAAAGCTATTGAGGCAAGAATCAAGACAGGTGGTCATTTTGTTTTTTTGGAAATTCACATTCTCTTTTGTTCTTGCATATTGTCATTTCTTAAATGTCTTTCAGCTCAAAGCATCACTCACAGCATGGGTGGTTGAAATTATAATCATTATTAACACAAATAATGATAATAATTATTATTTATTTTTAGTATGTAATTGTATTTTATGTTAATGATCTTTTTAATGAGTCTCTTTAAGTATTTATTTTTAGATTCATTCACCTCAGCGGTTGGGCAGAGTTTAGTTGGACATATAGAAAGTGTTAAAACAAAATAATTCTTCACGTCAGCGTCAGAGTCGGCTGTGTAAATATTGGTGGGGGAAAAACACACATAAAACCTGCAGTTTCTGAAAGCCAATATTGTTTTTACTTGTGAGGCAACAACATTTTAGCTATTAGCTAATGTATCAGAAAATAATGTCTTTTGGTGTAAGAATATATTTAACATTCATACTGTTAAGTAGAAGTTTTGCCTCAAAAAATCTTTAGGCTAGTTATTCAACCTACTTTTTATTTCAGACCAGTGCAGAAATACACATTCAGTATTTTAGAAATGAGCACATAGCATGCAGAATCGAAAATAAAACATAAAATAGATCACGTAAAAAATAGCCTAATAGAACACATTTAGGCCTACATTAACATAGAGCCTATTGGCCCATTAACATGGCCTATTTATAACGTGTTCTAAAGTGTTCAGTAGCCAACATGAAGTCATGAAATGTAGTTATCATTAAAGTATGTAAAATCGCAATATAAAACTCTTCAGTTTGTTTT
The DNA here is from genome assembly GCF_019924925.1 of Ctenopharyngodon idella. NCBI lineage: Eukaryota > Metazoa > Chordata > Actinopteri > Cypriniformes > Xenocyprididae > Ctenopharyngodon > Ctenopharyngodon idella. The sequence goes on along the minus strand of NC_067232.1, from coordinate 18,137,202 downwards.
GCATTTGACCCACTAGCGTGCTGTGTGACGTCGCCCGTCACATGGCGAGCGTCAGCTGTGTTGCAGGAAGTGAAGCAGTCATGGCGACGCCTGTAGCGTTACTCTCTGAATCTGTGCTGGGATGGTCTATTTTCACTATCGTTTTACTGGTGAGATACACAAATTATACACTATAACATTCATTTATTTGTTTTATATTGTTAGACGCGGTATTTTCGCTTATTCTATCACGTGCTACGCTGGTGTGTAGCTCGAAATGTATCACATACTGGCACGCCGCACTACTTTGGTTAGCCTATATATAGCTAATATCGTAATCCTGTCTATGTTGGTAATTACAGTATTTTATTTTGGCAGATATTACTAAAATGTCACATTATACTGTTTTATTAGAAGTAACACTTCAGTTGCAAGTACAAGTACGTGTGTTATTGATATAAAACATTTTTACGTCTTATTTTTAATCGTATTATCTTATTTTATGTCCACGGTCACATGTGACACTAATATCTAAGCCATAATTGATTGATTTTACAGTTCTTAGTATTTCAAATGTAAATATGTTACATTTCAGAGTCAACTATAAACACTGTCAGTGAGTTTTTGTTGTGTTTGTTTGAGGCGGGACCAGTGGCTGAAAGGGGGAGTGTTCAGGAAACTTTACAAATAGTAATTATTTTTGCAATTTCATTTAGTGGCACAGAAATAACACACCTCACCTTTAAAACATATAATTTTTTTTTTTTTTTGTCTGCCAGGTCGAGATGCTTAATTAAAGTGGTATCTATGCCTTAATTTTCTCATTAAAATGCAGCCTGCTCAAGTTTAACAAGTGTAATGAGAGCAGTATTTTCCCATTCTATAATTTGTACGGAGCATCCTGATTTAAATTCAAAGCATCGGGTCATTATCTGACCAACAATTCAGGCAGAATCTAATACAGGGTGGTTAATTGATCCTGTCTGAAAACAGCATCCCGTAATCACAAGCTCATTTTAGCGGTGTCCTGAGAGCTTATAGAGGATGTGTTTGGAATATGACCTTTCACTCTCAAACAAGTTCTTCCTAAAAGTTGGACTCTATTAGTGTTTTTTTAATGAGATTTCAAAGACAACTGTCTCAGAGGCTTCTAAATCTGTAGGCAGGGTTTCTTTCTAGGTGAGGAGCTGTTGGTTGTTAGATCAGAAGTGTAATACAGAATCATATTTTGAGTTATCTAAATTACACTTGTGAGTGGTTTTGAATTTCTATGGCCTTTGAAGTTGGCATGAAACGGAAGTTGTGATCGACTTTTTTTCCCTATTGTTATGTATATCCGAGTGAAATTGCTTCTCGAACAAGAAAAGATGTAGGGCTGGACTTGACTTTTTCCATTGGGAATGGATTTGATGGTTGTGGTTGCTATTGGTTGATCTCATATGAGTGACAGGTTGTCCCGCCCTTACGCCAGTATACGTCATCAGAGAATAAAAGAGATGTCACTGCAAGAAGGAGGGGAAGTTGTTTTGATTAAAGATTATGAAAGCACATGAAAAATAATGACGTGAACGGATAAATAATTAATAATAATTAAATACTGCAATATTACATAAAAAATAGGAATTGTCAATTTTGATTTAATGGTGGCTTTTAAAGTGAGTTTGTGTTATAAGAAGGCCAACTGTCTGATTTAACACACATTGGTTTGACAAAAGAGAGATTTAGGCCTTTTAAAACTGTGACACAAATTTAACACATTGATATAACAAATTATAATCAGGCCTCTTCTACATTTTCTCAATAACGCTTAAATAAACCAGCATTTTTTAATATGTTTATAAAGGGCTTAAGTACCGATTGACATGAATTAGTTAGCGGTTCTTTATAATTTTATTTAATTTCATGTACTTTTATTTTCTTATTTTTTTGTGAATGTTTGTATGATTATAAAAATATTTTTTAGCATACTTTATTGATAAGGTTGATTTATGACTAGCTGATATCCTTACCTGCTGGTCTAACTCATACATTAAAAAAAAAAAAAAAATTTAATTTAGTTTTTTAAAGATATTTGTACATAGAAATTATATTTATCTACAAATCTTATTTCAAACATTTAATCATAAGTAATCATGAAACTGATGGTACTGTGTTTAACATTATCAATTTAAATTATTTTGATACACATCCTATATTGTCTCCCTGTATCTTCAGGTCATCGTTGCCTTCTGCTGGGTTTATATTCGGAAGTATCAGAGCCGGCAGGAAAGCGAGGTTATCTCCACCATCACAGCGATATGTGCTCTGGCCATTGCGCTCATCACATCAGCTCTTCTTCCTGTGGATATCTTCCTGGTGTCCTTTATGAAGTATCCCAATGGCACTTACAAGGTAACCACCATATTTCCGTACAGAAAAGTTACCTGTACACGATAACACGCACAGATCTGTGTTTGATTCAATCCTGTAGCTGCATTATTTCAGGTGTGACAGATAAACCTGTCTTGCATTGTTTTAAGGCAACATGAAATACAATTTACTTTCTTAATAAATGTCCCTGGTCTTATTGTGCACAATTCATCATCGGTGCATGTTATCATAAAGTTAGAAAATGTTTCTTTGCTTTTTTTCTGCTGATGTAAACAACAGTGTGACATTGAAAGAATAGTATTAAACAGGTCATATGATGCTTTTTTTAAAAGTTGATTATTTTGTTTATTGGGTGTAATAAAATTGATCAGCATGCTTTAATGTTCAAAAAACACATTATTTTTTACATACTGTACATTATTGCAGCTCCTCTATTCTCTGTCTGGAATGCACTGTTTTCTACAAAGCCCCTCCTTCCGAAAAGCTCAGAGTGCTCTGATTGGCCGGCAGACCCAGTGCATTGTGATTGACCAAACACCTCAAGTGTGTATCAAAAATGTAACAGCCCTTACCATAATCATGAGCTTCAGCTTCCAGAGCTTTAAGCAATTGTAAACACACAGTTAATAATGTTGTCGGTTTTACCATCTAGTGTCATTTGCAGGTGGGACGGGTGGGACATGTCCCCACTGCTTTTTACCTGGGCCGATATTGTCCCCACCACTTTTTGAAATATCTTGCGGCACGGATGTATCAAATACAAAGGAAGCATCTCCATTTAAACTAGCAGAATATTAATTTTGTTTGTTTGTGTTACATATAGGCGATCTGGCCATGGAATGTGTTGTTTTTGAAATCATGCTGAGTGTTCACTGCCGCTGTTATCAGTGGTGGAAGGCAAAAGTGTTCTCTTGGATCTTGTGTGCACATTTCACAGTCTTCACACAAACGGCCGCTTCAATCTACCGCTTTAACAATGTTCCGGAGACTCTCTATTCGTTCCGGTGAAATCACAAAACAAAAAGCAAACAAATGTGTCCCTCCTCTTGATATACAATCACTGATGAATATCTTTAGTTTTAATGAGGAAAAACAATGATTCCAGGGAAGATTAGAACCCTGAACCTCTGGCACGCTTGGCAAAAATCCCACCAGACCATTAGGATACACAAGCATTTGAAGCGGATCTACATATTTATGCACTGAGGTAAAGATGTAAGAATGAAATTGTCATATTAAATATGAGTTCTAAGTCAATAGATGTGTACTATAGAAATTGATTTTTGGACATTGTTATTTTTTAGTGCATTTGTTATTGTATATTTCCGTTATAGCCTTGTATTAGCCACCCCCCACCACACACACTCTTGTCCCACCCCACTTTTTAAAACAAAGTAACGCCATTGGGTTTTACCATATAAGTTTAAGTCCAAGTTGGATTCTGAAATTGTGAATGATCTAGCGATCGATCAGAACCAACTTTGCAAGCACGACTTAACGTTTCACATTGGTAAGTAGTCTTTCTACAGTATAGCCGGTGTTGTACTCTCCTAGGTTGAGGAAGCTGTCCTCACAAGCAAACTTTTGAGTTTTGCTGCTCAAAGAACAGCTTCATAAATAAATCTTAACCATTTTCGGAAGGCCAAACAAAGCGGTTTTGCTTTCACATCCAAACACCCAGCATCTCCACAACATAACGACAACACTTTGATTCACTGAAGCCTCATCTGACCCCTTTAACCAGTAGTTTAGTCATCCAGTAGCGATCAAAATCCTGCTAAATATTTTATTTCATTTGAAACTTTTTTTTAAATTGGAATAATGTGCATAATAATGCCAGGAGCATGTATTTAAAAAAGTAAACCATGTCAATTTTGACCTTGTGTTTGCTTTAAATGCTTTGCTAATGCCGTTTCATGTTCTCTTTCATGGTGAATCTTTTTTCCTTTCTTCAAAACCAAAGAGACTGAGAGCTCTCCACAATAAGTGATTTGGGTGAATTGCATGAAATGTTATTGCTGTTGGTAGTTAACTTGGACCACTTGTGAATACAATGGTATTTCTTGTTGCACTCTTTACTAAAACATCTCATGATACAGTCAAATGCAGTAAGAGATCAGTACTTCAGGTTTGAGTTCAAAGATTGAATTGAAGTACATCTTTCTTTTTCATTCAGACTTAAATGGTCTAATGAGACACTGGTTACTATGGCAACTGAATGGCATAATTAATGAAACCACAGGCCCACCATTCTTCCTTACGGATAATGAATAATTAAGCATAGAATTACCTCCTCTGACATGAAATCTTTAATGAGGGCTTCACTTAGAACTTCCGTGGAAGTTGGTTACTACTTTGCATACAATGAAAGCATATTATGACCCTAGCCTGTCAAGTTCTAAAATGGAAAAAAGTAGCATAAAAGTAATTTAGACAACTTGTGCAATCATCTGAAGCCAAACAACTGAAATTTAGGCTGTTATTCACTAATAAACTTGTTCTTTCCTGTAGCCTTCAAATCTAATTTACATATATTCAAACTTGCTGCTTTACATTTGGTTGTGACATATTAGAACCAATGGAAATTTGAAAATGTACCTATGATGGAATTCTATAGTATGGCTTCAGAAGCTCACAGGTCATATGGATTTCTTTTATAATACCTTTTTCAATCTGGAGCTTCAATCATTTTCTCGTATGGGAAAAACACTTCTGCATAATATCTCCTTTTGTGTTCCACAGAAAAATGAAAGTCATAGGTGTTTACAACAACTTGAGGTTGAAGAAATGTTAATTTATGGGTGAACTGTGCCTTTAATTGGAGAGCAAGGGCCTGAGATTTTTAATTCCAGTATTTGTACTTGATTGATTACACTACATTAAAGCACCATAAACTTATTGATGTCCTTACAAAACAAGCCTGAGCATGAGGCTATTTCCGTTGTCTAATAGTCAAACATGTTTTGACTATAAACAACAAGCCTGTTGTCTCCCAAAACAGTTGATCTATGAATAAACACATTAGAAATACTACAGAACACACTGGTAGAATTTTCGCCTGGCTGTGTAAAACACTACCCGAGTGTGTGTTGACCAGAATAAATTGAGATCTGAAGACAGTGCTGGCCTGGTTTTCATCTGAGATAATGATCGGCCCTAGGATTGTTAAAAGGGGCTTGTAGAGGTCAAGACCAGTTATAACTTTATCAGAGTTACACAAGATTGATTAATGGTTTCATTTCGTTAATTGGAAGTTGAGGGTTTTGAAGTGTTCTGAAGAAGACAGACTTGCTTGATCATATCAGAGATCATCTGTCGAGGCGGAGAAGGTTAACCTAAAGAGATTCTCAGTGACTCTGTCAGGTTAATTAGATCTCCGATGAAGCCGCTGATCTTTCTGTACCACACTTCCTTAAACACTTTAAAATTCATAGATGATCTTGAGTCGTAGAGCACTGTAGTGTAATATAGTGAATAGATCAGCACTATACAAGGAAGTTATATAATCAGGGCTTGATATTAACACCCACCAACCCAACAAATGTGGGTGGATTTCAGCAGTGGCGTGTAACGCAGTCACTCCTACTAGCCACTTTGGTGGGTTGAATTGTTTGCATTTTTCAATTGTAGTATTTTAAAAAGGCATCTGAAACTATAAACTAAGTGCAATGTAGTGTTGTCAAAAATATAGATTTTTCAATATATATGTATCGATACTGAAATATCTGAAACGTTTCCAATGCTCATTTCTGCAGAATAGGCCTACATGATACCAGCTGCGCTTTCTCGCTCTGTCATTTCTCTGCGAGTTGACACACAAACCTGCTTCCTCTCACTCACTTGTTTCATTTGCTCCGGATGAATATTGTTGGTGTTACAGTGCTTGAATTTTGGCATGGGATTGCACGTATCGTGTATAATTTTACTCATTCCCACATATTTTGTGCTCGCACAAAAAGTGTGCACACATAAAACCACTTCTCAGTACTAAATTGAGTTCTGTTTCGCTGCTTATCATGCTTAAACTGCCAAATACGCACAAAACAATGTCAAAATGCGAACAATGCATGTGTAACTGTATAATGGATCCGTGCGTCAGGTCTTAAAGTGATAACAGCCTAATATGCCTGCTGCCAAATTATGAGATAATATTAATAATATCTATGTAGCAGTTTTCCCCTTTATATCAATGTCAAAATTGTCGAAATGCTGAGTGGCTAGTGACTTTGGAAAACCACTAGCCACAGTGTCTGGTGAGCCAAAAAAATTAACGTCAAGCCCTGTATATAATCATTATATTGTACACTGATATAGCAGTAATATATGATATGTACAAAAATATGCAATTATTAGGGTTATTAGTGGTGTTTGCTCATATAAAGTTATTTAAACAACACTTAAGTCCATATTCCTGCAGAAAGTTTAGTCCTCCAACCTTGATCAAACTCACCTGCCTGTAAATTTCAAGTAATTCTGAAGACTTTTGGTGCGTCTGAAATTGCATACTGTCTAAGTAAAAAAGTATGTTCTATATCAGAGTGTCCTTGAGGGCCACTGTGCCGGAGAGTCTAGCTCCAACTTGCCTCAACACACCTGTCTGGAAGTTTCTAGTATGTCTAGAAAGACATTGATTAGCTGGTTCAGGTGTGTTTAATTGGGGTTGGAGTCAAACTCTGCAGGACAGTGGCCTTCTAGGAGCAGGATTGGACAAACCCAACTGTTCTATATAGTATGAATATGGGTAGTATGAATGAAATTCAGATGAACTACATCCACCATGTTGTTACTGTCACGTGACCTACCAGCGTCAGTTGCGTTGCTTCACTGTCATTCATAAATCCCCTCCCGTGGCCTCATGGCATAGTAAAATGTCGCACTTCAGAATCTCGGCGGAAGTAGTAGGTCATCCAGGGACTTTTCGCTGCTGTTTTTCGAATGCTCTGTATGTAGGGAAGTATTCGATTTTGGACGCAGGGCATGATTAGCTTGTTCAGGTGTGTTTGATTGGGGTTGGAGCACATATCTACAGGAAAGTGAACCTCGAGGGCCAGAGTTGAGTACCTCTGGCCTAACCCAAAGTATATGGGTTATCCAAACAAACTTCCGTATTCTGTAAAACAGGTTCCATTGCTTATGGTTCAGGTCTTTTGTATGTGCTTCATTAAATATAGAACTGTTTTACTCAAGATGACTTCAAAGGAGCTACCAATGATAAACATAACCAATGTCCATCGCATATGCAGATTGATATCTAAATCTTTTTTTTTTCTTCCATCTTGTTAACGTTTGGACATTAAAATTGAATCAAATGCCATCAATAAAAATAACTAGCTAGGTTAGCTGATTACCTTAAACACTTTCTCAGAGAAGCGGATGCGATGAGACCTGTTTTCCTGTTTGTTCATGAGAATCCTATTAAACTTCATTTGTGCAACAAACATGAATGATATCTCAAATTGCATGGCTTGTTCAGTAGAGTTGTGTGTTTTCTTATCTAAGCGATCAATCAATTTGAATTGAAGTAGGGGCTCAAACCATAGAAGCCCCAGAATATCCCAGAAATGCAAAGTTCTGCAAATCGGCTTGTGTAAGCCACACATCTGCCCTTGTTAAAGAGCACAGAACAGTATTTATTCTAACTGTCCTAGGAAGATTACAGCAGATTTTGATGACATACGCTCACCCAAATGGGTGGGAAAATGTCGTTTGATAATCATTCTGAAGCTTGCTGTGATTCACGTTGCATAATAAATCAGGCAGACAGGTACTTTTTGTTGTAGGAGGTTGAGATGGAAGGAGCCATCAAGTCTTGGATAAACACGCAAGATTATGGCAGCGATCTCCTTGGCTCCGGCCCTCCGGTAATCCGTTTTTCTGATGTGACGATCAAATGTATCTCTTCCTCCAGTCGAGTAAGCTGGCTTAATGGGCAGAGGAACCTTCCCGACTAAACATCTTCTTAATGCAGCCTGTGCACGTAGGACTCTGTAGGTTTATTTCTGTTTCTCTGCCCTAAAGAGATTACAACAATGATTGACAGGCCTGGGTTTGGCTAATGAGGATGCGCTCTCGAACGTTAAACTTGTAGCAGTGCTAGAGTTACTAGATAAATTGTTGTTAAATCAGGCTTGTTTTATTCTCATATCTTTGTTATTCTGTGGGTGTTCTTTAGAAACCCACAAAGCTGATCTGCTTAAACCAGGAGACAGATTTTTGACACCTACAGAGGCCTCAAGAAGTATTTGGACACTTAAAATATCTCTGTTTTGTTTACTGTGTTGAATAATTTTCTAGTGAAATCCCTTTCCCCTTTTTTTTTTATTTTTTTTATTTTTTTTTATTTTTTTTTTTTAAATAGGCAAAATGCTTTTATAAAGTCACAGATATGATTGGACTTGAAAAAGTGGCATTATTTTAAACAATGGCACCCATTTTTTTATGCATAACATTTCACAATAGGCTTTATTATAACTCAAAAATGAATGTAATTTTCAAACTTATTGTTATATAACAATTGCTAATAATTTTTTTTTTTTTTAAATCTAATGCAGTAACATTTTAAGTGTGAACTGATTGTCCAAATATATTTTGGGGCCACTATACGCTACCATTCAAAAGTTTGGGGTCAGATTTTTTTTTTTTTTTTTTTTTAAAGAAATTAATACTTTTATTTAGCAAGGATACATTAAATTGATCAAAGGTGTCAGTCAAGACATTTATAATGCTACAGAAGGTTTGATGTTTCACTAAAATGTTAATCAGCTCAACTGTTTGAAACACTGATAATAATATGAAATATTTCTTGAGCACCAAATCAGCATATTAGAATTTCTGAAGGTTCATGTGACACTGATAAAGTAATGGCTGCTGAGAATTCAGCTTTGCCATCACAGGAGTACATTTCATTTTCAAATATATGTAAATAGAAAACACTTGTATTGTAAATGAATTGTAATAATATTTCACAATATTACTGTTTTTACTGTATTTTTGATCAAATAAATGAAGTTTAGTGTACATAAGAGACATCTTTCAAAAACATTAAAAAATATTTGTTTATTTTTTCCAATATTAACAGAAATAAAATAAGCAAATATAATCATTACAGGGAATTTTAAAGTTGATATTTCTAGGATATTTACAGAATTTAAAGAGGTTGTTTACAGGAAAACTCATGGAAATTAAACAAATCTTAAAAAAAAACAAAAAAACATTGAAATTTCTCTTTGTGAGTGTGATCTTTATAAAATGATTGTCTAATAATCTCAACTAATTGGGAACGTCATTGAAATTCATAGGTCAACATATATGGGAGCGTCGATCATTATATGCATCATTTGTGATGAAATATCAATAAGTTATGTCTAGACCTGTTCGAGATTTGTAAGGGCTGTCAGCAAATAAGTGCCATATCACTTTGATCCAACACCGGAATTATGTTTTTCTAGTGCTCGTGTAGCAATTATGGGTTTGCTCTTTTGGCACGATGAAACGTTGAGTTATGAATGCGGGATGGAGTTCATCGAGACCGAGGAGTCAGAGAGAGAGAGAGAGAAAGAGAGAGAGTGATTTACTGCGGCAAGGCAGACAGCAATTCTCTCTGGCATTTGGATCTACTCCTAGAACCTGTGAGTCATCAAAGTGTCAGGTCACGTTTTTGATGGAATCTCTGACACATTGGGAATAAAAAAAACACAGTGTGCTTGGAGAGCCACTTCTTTGTATCACCACTGTCCCATGGCACCATTTGAAGTCTTGTCATGAAAATCATGTTTTACCTCACTGTATAGACTGATATATTTGTTGGTCTTGTTTTTATCCTTTGAGATTCATATCTTGCATCATATATTGTGCTGTATTGTTTGTGTATCTTGTAAGGCTGTCAATTTAATGAATTTAGTAGCATTACTAATTTAATACAATATGAAAAAATAATACAATTAATCATGCCACCTGACCACTAATAATCAATGTTTGATGATATGGAAGTAAAACAATTTATCGACATCTAAAGCCAGTTTTTATGTTTATTCTTAATTTTGAGCATATGCTGAGAAATATGTATTTTTTTGTATTTATATTCTATTAATTGTGATTAATGAATCAGCAGTAATTTAATTAATTTGATTAAGAATTTTAATCACTTGACAGCCCTATAGCATCTGGTGTGATCTGAAGAATTGAACAATAGATATATCTTGATGTGATTGAATGTATGCCAGTGTATTTAATATTTTTCTGACATTATTTTTTTTTTCTTTTTTTGTAAATTCAGGAATGGGCGGCAAACAATGAGACAAGACAGCAGATCGAAAACACAGTTTTGTACGGCTACTACAGTAAGTACTAAATGACACAGTAAATTCAATTTCCTTACCTTGCATTTTACAAAATGTACTGTTCATATTCCCTCATCATCTGCTGCCCTTATTGTTTGGGTTTCATTGTGGAAGCCGGCACAGTCCAGTCTGCAGCTCGTTGTTAATGTCCATTGACTTGGGTTATAAATTACAGGACTCTCATGATCTGACATCAGCCTACAAAACCTGGCAGTTAAGTCACTGGATGGTTTTATTTGTGCGAAACCGTCTCGGTCAAATCAAGCTAAAGTGAGTGCAGTTTTCAGCTGAATAAATCTCTTGTCTGCGAGGGTAAAAAAAACGCATTAGTCAGTGACCTTTTCCGTGAACAAGGTCGGAAGGACTCGTGAACGCGGTTGAACACATCTTTTTTGGAACCGCATCCTCTGTTTATGACTTCATAGCATTAAATATATCTCAGTGACATGCATGCGCACTTTAATTGAGTCCTCCATTGCTTCCACTTTAACTAATATCTTTTAGGAATGCTGGAAGCTGGGACAAGGTAACATAAAATTGAGTTATGGCACAGTTGTTTGATTATCATTTGAATTTGCAAACAGATGCTGCGCGGAACAGGCCGTCAGTAGTAGAGCGGCACGGCGTCTGTTGAGCAGTGCCAAATGCGCTAGAGACAAGCTGTCAGCCAATACAAACCAGCCAATCAAAAACCCTCACTTCCATCGTCAGAAAAGCATCAGAAGATTAACGATGACAGTGCAGGTAGACACGCTGCAAATCCCCTGTCCAGCTGTCGGCCTGTGTTCTCCAAGAACGAAAAAAAATATGATCTTGTGCTCAAAATTGATTCGATAAGTTTATTAGGTATACTTTGACAACAAAACTTCTGTTTTCAGGAGAACTTTGGAGTGATTTGTGACAGAACATAATGCAGAGAAACTGGCTATATGCTGTTTTTATAGATGATGTGAAGCGTTTGCAATGCATTTACAGTAACATTTCAGAGTGAAATTCTCATGGAAAGGGGTCCATGATTATGATTTCACTTTTTTTTAACTTTAGTTAGTGTGTAATGTTGCTGTTTGAGCATAAACAACATCTGCAAAGTTACAATGCTCAAAGTTCAATGCAAAGGGAGATATTTTCTTTTACAGAAATCACTTTTTAAAGGGTCATATCATGAAAATCTGACTTTTCACATGTTTAAGTGCTATAATCGGGTCTCTGGTGCATTTACTAGCACAGAAAATGTGAAAAAGGACAACCCAGTAACTTTGTTTTGGTAAGCCTTTCTCTACAATCTGTATGCTTCCACCCACGGCGCTGCCATTGTTTTCGCAAGCGACGAGTAACACTGGAGTGTAGCAGCAGCAGCTGTCCCGCAGTTTAGCTACAACCCTGGTCAAACACACTTGAATGTCTTCAGGATTACTAAAGCTACGTGAAGGAAGGTGAGTTGTGTCAGAGCAAAACTCTGCAATACAGCAGCACTCAAGAACGACCGTCCCTGAGCTCGTGATATGTCTCAGCTATGTAAACATTATCATTGATCTGTTAACGGCTATAATAGCAAACATATGAGTCTCCATAAACTCCCCGGCATCTGAGCCACTAAGGACGCAGTGGTGTAATTTTATTTATGAAGGAAATGTGTCCAGATAAATTCATATACCAGTATGTGGAAGTCATTAACACTAGAGTGCTTCACACAATTGTCAGTAAAACACAGGATTTGCACAGAAATTGATTTTCGAAGATGGATCGATATCAACTGATCCAATTTCATATACTGTATATTTATTTTGTGATGTTTGCAAATTGTCTTCCTGAATGTGTTTAGTGAGCACATTGCTAATGTACTGTTAAATGTGGCTAAAGTTACCATTGTTTCTTACTGTATTCACGGAGATCAGAGCCATTTCGTTATTTTCATTTTTAACCCAAAAACGCATGTAGTCTGTATAATTCATAAACGCATCTTCATTCTTGTTGAGTCTCTCCAACAGTGTGTAGCTTTAGCCACGTTAGCCGTGCATCACGTTATCAAAATCATTCAGAATCGAATTTTAGCAAACATCCACAAAATACATGCCATACCTATGTTATATGCTGCATCATTTGCTGTGTTAGCTTCTGTATTATGTATGCCTCGGTGTATTGGAATGACGAGCGAGCTTGGGGGCGGGGAGCACGAGCTCATTTGCATTTAAAGCAACCCACCCACAAAAACAGCTTGATTTTGCTCACACCCAAATCGTGGCAAATTTGACAAGCTATAATAAATTATCTGTGGGGTATTTTAAACTGAAACTTCACAGACACATTCTGGGGACACCAGAGAATTATATTACGTCTTGTCAAAAGGAGCATAATAGGTCACCTTTTAGACTTAAGCATCTTCATTGCTATTGCTCATGCTTATGGTTAGGGGTTTGATGCTTTTGACTTGGACCAATAAGCAATCACAACCAGAACACCCTATACCCAGAACACCCAACATGCTAAGAATATAAACCACACAGCAACTCATATTTTTCATAAAGTTCAAATCTAGTTGTTTTAAGGGATAGTTCTGTCCTTTAAACTTACCCTCATGTCGTTCCAAACCAAGGACTTTATTTCTTGTGCGGAATACAAACTAATATATTTTGAAAAATGTTTCTGTTTTTATTTGTCCATATAATGAAAGTCAGTAAAGTTGTTTTTATTCCCAAAGACTTTCATTTTATACACAAAAGCAGGTAAAACATTCTTCAAAATATGTTGTTTTGCGATCCAGAGAAGCAAGAAAGTCACTTTATTTAATCAGCACAGCCTTGGTTATGTCAGCAGAACAGAAAAGTTATTCCAGATGCAGAGAAAGTTATTGCATTTTGAAGAAAGTCATTAGTATTATGAAAACAACCATTTTTGTTCCCTTTAGAATAATGCACTGATGATGAATTGTGTACAATGAGACCAGGATCCTTGGACTGAAACCTTTTTAGTCTAGCAGCTTAAAATGATCTGATCTCAAACAGAGGAGCTGAACCATTACAATGTCCCTTGTGGAAAAATCATTTTCTTTCCAGTTTTTTTTTTTATTTATTTTTTTTATCCATATTATTTTTGCTATAATGCATTGATTGACAAACAGACTTCAGAGGTTGAATCTTAAAGTTTTCAGCTTTCAAATGGTGTAGAGTTATATGTCTAGTTTATGAAGATAAACAAATAATTTATATCAAACAAACCAATTGCCTCCCAGCGGTACAATGGGTTAAAGGGTTAACTTTAATAATGAAACTTATAAATAGATATATGTGATTCTACCGGTAGACATTAAGAATATAAAATCCAAAATGAAAGTCTGTAAACTGTGTTTTCTTAAAGGATTACTTCACTTCAGAATTAAACTTTCCTGATAATTTACTCACCCCCATGTCATCCAAGATGTTTATGTCTTTCTTTCTTCAGTCAAAAAGAAATTAAGGTTTTTGAGGAAAACATTCCAGGATTTTTCTCCATATAGTGGACTTCAGCTGTGTTCAACGGGTTGAAGGTCCAAATTGCTGTTTAAATGCAGCTTCAAAAGGCTCTACACGATCCCAGAATAAGGATCTTGTCTAGCAAAACGATCGGTAATTTTCTAAAAAAAAAAAAAAAAATGTATACACTTTTTAACCACAAATGCTCATCTTGTACTATCTCTGTGATGCGCCACGCATTATGTAATCACGTTGGAAAAGTCACGCGTGACATAGGCGGAAGTACTGCGGTAGGGCGAAAAACTCCATCTCATTTTCTCCTCCAGCTTCAAAATCATTCGACATTGTTTTTTTTTTTTTTTTTAAAGGCCCTTTCACTTATTCTTTGCACGTTCACTTTTTAAACACTTGCTCGGTACTTCCACCTACGTCACGCGTGACCTTTCTAACGTGATTACGTAATGAGTGCCGCATCGCAGAGCTAGTGCAAGACGACCATTTGTGGTTAAAAAGTCTATTGTTACAGTCACGCCTGTCCCGGACTCCGTTTCCCATGATCCTCCCTGTTCCACACCTGAATGCACTTCCTCATCATCTCTACCGCTCTCCCTGGATTCCCTGCACCTGGTCTTCGTCGTTTGCACTCCCTTTATATTGGACTCACTCCCTGCACTCCTTGTCCATTGTTGTTGTTGTTGTTGTTGTTATGTTTTGCTTATGGTGTTAGGTTGCTGTTTGTTCCCGTGTTTAATAAACCCGTCTCTTGTGGAAGTTCCTATTCTGCCTCATCTCTGCTGCACTACACCATCTGTAACATCTATACATTTTTTTTTTTTTTTTTTTAAGAAAATGAACAATTGTTTCGCTAGATAAGACCCTTATTCCTCGTGTAGAGCCTTTTGAAGCTGCATTTAAACTGCAATTTGGACCTTCAACCCATTGGTAGCCGTTGACGTCCACTATATGGAGAAAAATCCTGGAATGTTTTCCTCAAAAACCTTAATTTCTTTTTCGACTGAAGAAAGAAAGACATAAACATCTTGGATGACATGGGGGTGAGTAAATTATCAGGAAATTTTAATTCTGAAGTGAACTAATCCTTTAAGACAAATTCCACAAAACACCCATTCAGATTGTCTATTTAAACCCATGACTCACCATATTGTGTTGTTTAACACTATTCTTATGATGTCCTCCTCATGCTTTGTTTCCCATGATGCATCTCTTCATCCTTGTGGCATCCACAAAGGGTTTGATTGCTTAATTTCTGGAAGATCAGGGGTTGTATCATGCTGACTATCCTCAAAGGGATGTGAGAATGCTTTATTTGTACTTCTGAAAGAAAATGAAATTTGAAAAGAAAAGAAAACCCCAATGTTCAAGTCATCCTGGTGTGCTGTGTGGTCCTCTGTTCAGGCATCATGTGTGGAGGTGGAATAGAGAGATACCGGTGACTTTGAGTTTGGGGAGAGATGGCTGTCTGATGGCGTGTGATTATGACTAACACAGCCTCAGCTGCAGAATGATCTATTCACTAGAAAAATGGTTATAGGGGGCAAATACGTTGGCTTTGAAGACCAGTGTGTGGAGGGGGTTTGAGTAGATGTTAACACTGTAGAGTTAGGCTTGTGTATAGAGGTGTGCTGTGATACATTGTATGAGTCATTCAAAAGACAGGTGTTGGGAAGGTAAATTTTAAAGTAAATTTCTGTAAGACTTAATACATCTTTTCAGACAAAGAACATCTTTAAGTTCATCTAAATTGCTTTGTGCCATCATAAGATAAATTAATAAAAATTAATATCTTGGGATATTCTGAACAAGAGACAGGGGAAAGTGACCGATTGAAATGCTGCTCTTGTTATCAAGCTTATGGCTTTCTATCATCAGACATTTATTCATTTAGCAGATATTTACATATGTTCATGTAGCAGATGACAAAAGCTGCATTTCCACCGCAGGAACTTTCCCCAGGAACTAGGGAGTTTGGGGTGGTATTCGGTGTGTTTCTACTGCAGGGACCAGGGTCTAAATGGAGTTCTGCGTAAAAATTTCCCCCTCAGAAAGTCCCTGCTCACGAGGTAGTACTTTTTTCAAAGTTCTGGAACTTTCGGGGGTGGGACTTGGGCTCTGAACGTGCTGATTGGTTGAGTTCACGCAGCATTTCGATTGGTTGACTCCACGCAGCATTTTTAAAATCTGTTGCGGTCTGTGCAGTAAGAGTTGTTTGCTATTTGAATCAACACAATGGAGTTTAAAAAAATACTACCGATGGAGCGACGATGAGGTTCAGGCTTTATTAAGCTTATATGCGGAGGACGAAATCCAGTGGGAATTGGAAAGTCGTGCGCAGTCCTACGTCACCGGACTAATTTGCCTACTTTAGACCGTAATGGAAATGCAGACAGCAACAGGTCTGGGGGAAAAAAGTTCCTGGGACAAATTGTTCCAGGTAATTTTGGTGGAAACGCTACTAAAGCAAATTAAAGCAATAAACCCTGTGAAGCCGTGGTTTACAGTAAATTTATAACAGCTAAGGGGCGTTGTTAAAACCCCCTTAGTTATAAATTCACTTTAAACCACGGCTTCACGGGGCTTATTGCTTTTATAAGACGGTTACGACACAATACAAATATTAAAGCCAAAATAATATGTATCAATGCAACTTTCATGAAGTAAAATTATTAAAAATAGTCCCTGACCGTGAACAGCAACAGAAGTTACGTTTACTACGCCATTAGATGGCGGCAAAGATTGTCTTTAATGAGCGAGTCACTCAGTCTCAAAGACTTTTATATTGAAACTTGTTGTGAACACGGAACAAGACGCAAATGACAATGCTTTGATTAGCGCTGTCAGTGTCAGCAGGGCATGGGAAAACCCATTAAAAGTTAAAAGGACAAGATTGCAGCAGATATTCAAACTGATTTTTAATTATGAACATAGGACTGTTCTGAAGGAAAATGCAAAATCTGAATGCAGGTAATACACTCGGTCACTCAATATCACTCTCACAATACTCTTCTACATGATGCAGTAAGCTTCAATGAACAAAATCAATTGAGAACAAACATATGTTTACGTTGCTAAGAGTGGTTGCTAAGATAAATGCAGCAACATACACACTCAGTGGTGCATCAATACTTAGGCCTATGTAATGCGGTCAGCTGTATGTTTTCGTGAATTTTACAACGGCTTTGAACGCGGCTCAACCAATCAGAATCAAGGGCCGGAACTGTCCGTTTTATAATCAACAATATAACTGCCTTCTGTAATATATATATATATATATATATATATATATATATATATATATATATATATATATATATATATAAAATAAATTATTTATTTATTTTATGTGCATTTTTTATATGAATGGATAGATGATGTGATATTAAAAGTAATAGTTTTAGTAATGTTTAATAATTTATTTTTCAATCATTTGTTTTATATTTATATAATATCAGTGGACTAAAATTAATGGGACAACCATTCAATCTGTTGTGCAAATATTTTTTTTTTTTTGGCATATACTCCTTTTCAAATTGAAATAAAACCTATATCATTAGCAGGTAAAATTATATATTTTTAAAAGTAAAAGTTTATAATAAGTTTTGAATTAATACATTTAAGGTTGCAAAATTCTCAATAGCAGATGTTTGAGTTTGGACAAATATGGACACAAATGATATTTCTTGCATGGAATGACTCGTGAGCAGTTTTCAGTTTCCTGTATTTTCATATTCAACATGCTACAGTCATCGAGAGCGCAGGGGTTTATTCAGCAGAGATTTACTGTTTGCTTTTGTATTCCTGATGACAAATGTTTGTCTTTCATTTCGTTTGCTCTCGAGCTCATCCCGTTGTCCTCGTGGGGATGGACTCGGAGAAGAACAACTGTCTCATCCAGAGAAACGCAAGCAAAGCAGGAGGAGGAATAGAAACAAATTTGAATCTTTTGCAAAAGTGTGGTGTCAATGCCTCTCAAGAGCTCATCTAAGAAATGTGCCTTTGTTCTCTGAAAAAGATGCCGCACGCTGCGTTTCCACCAGCCGCCATTAACACTCAACCATCTGAGCTTAGGGTATTTGCATTAAAATCACCTGCTGCAGTGAAATCTAACAGTAATTAATAGATTGTCCTCAATCAATAGCTGCATCCTGCAAGCTGCTCCCGCAGTCTCTCGCACACAGGTTGTTATACTGCCATTAGGGTATGTATATATTGTTTTCTCCATGGACATAACTGCAGAGCCTTCAAACGGAATTATCCTGCTGCTTTTTTTTCTTCCTCTTGGTGGCATTTTCGCTCTGCTGCAGTTCTTGAATTAGTCGCATTGATTGCGGGCCCCCCTCCCATCTCGGCATCATGTGCAGAAGAGATTTCCCAGCAGCCTGTAGGTGGAGATCAAGCTCCATCTTTCACAGCAAAGCCGAATCCAATACATTTGAGGAGACTGGCAGGTCAAAGCCTCAAAGGCTTCTTTACAAAGCCGAATCTGAGATCCCTGTCCGCCCATGTCTGTGCAAACGGAATAATTACAGCGCTAACTTTATCTCGGTGCAGTGTGTGGCAATCACCACAAACTTGTCCTGAAGGAGGAAGAGATGGCTTTCTTCTCAAGCAGTTGGGCTCTACAGACTTGGTTGTAATTATTTTATTGTGGTGCGTTTCTTTTGTCAAACATGCTTTTAAGCTTGATGTCAGGTGCACAAATATTCAGCATTTGTTAAAGGCGTAATTCGTATCCCAACGTGAAGCCCTCTCAAAATCAACTGACATGCTAAACAGCCCCTTCAAGAGCTTTTTGCTTGTTACAGCCGCTCAGTTTTAATCAAACTCTGCAGTGCTGTGTCATGTGTTAAGCTGAAAATGGGTTTGTGCTTTGTGTAATACAACACTTTAGCTGTAATCATGTGACAGTTTTCAAACCCTGAGATATCTTGGTTCAGCAAATCTGACAATGAACTTCATAAATCCTTGAGGCCGTCCACATTTTCTCATATATGTGTAAAGAAGACAGTGTTCAAAATAGCTCTTTTCCTCATCTTTTATGAAGTGTAATCTTTTTAAAGTCTCTTTTAAAGTGTGGCATCATACCATTTATACAAATTTTGCTGAGTTGCTCTGGTCCACGAAGCAACAGGCTAGAACACCCAGAGCTCTCTAAATAAGTAATTGGATTTCATTATGTACTAACACTCTTTTGCATCTATCTATCGTTCTATCGGTCTATCTATCGTTCTGTTGTTCTATCATTCTATGTATCTATCGCTCTATTGTTCTATCTATCCATCGTTCTATTGTTTTATAATTCTTTCTATCTGTCGTTCTATCTATCATTCTATCTATCGTTCTATTGTCTTTCTATCGTCTTTCTATCTATCATTCAATCGTCTATCTATTGTCTTTTTATATATCCATCTATCCATCAGTTGTTCATTCTTTCATTCTATCTATCTATCTATCGTTCTATCATTCTTTCTATCGTCTGTCTGTCTATCGTTCTGTCATTCTATATATCTATCGTTTTATCGTCTTTGTCTGTCTGTTTGTCTACTTATCAGTCTGTCTGTCTATCTATCTATCTATCAATCTATTTATCATTCTATCGTTCTATCTGTCGTTCTATCTGTCGTTCTTTCTGTCGTCTGTCTGTCGGTCTATCGTTCTATCATTCTATATATCTATCGTTCTATCGTTCCATCGTCTTTGTCTGTCTACTTATCGTTCGTTCGTTCGTTCGATCTGTCTGTCTGTCTATCGTTCTATCTATCTGTCGTTCTATCTATCATTCTATTGTTCTATCGTTCTATCTTTCTATCTATCTACCTATCTATCTCTATCTATCTATCATTCTATCGTCTATCGTTCTGTCCATCTATCGTTCTATCTTTCTATCCTTTTATCTATTGTTCTATCTTTTTATCTATCGTTCTATTTTTCTATCTATCTATCTATCGTTATATCTATCTACCTGCTTTCTATCTATCATCTTTCTATCTATCGTTCCATCGTTCTATCCATCTATCCTTCTATTGTTCTATCTATCTATGTATCGTTCTTTCTATCTATTCTGTCTGTCTATCCTTCTATTGTTCTATCTATTTATCGTTCTATCATCTTTGTCTGTCTACCTATCTGTCTGTCTGTCTATCACTCTGTCTATCCATGGTTATAAGTCTTATGTTGTATATTTTATATAAAATTTTATATATATATATATATATTTTGCACGTTAACTTTTGTGCACACTTAAGAAAGAACACTGCACAGTTATTAGTCAAAGAGAACCAGTGTGAGCATTAATGTGTTTTTTGGCTTGCTCTCTGTTCTTTGTGCATGTTTCAGCATGATCGCTAATGGAAAGTGCAAGTCACTGGTGGCGCCCAACAGCAGCAAACACTGACAGATTGTGCATTTATTGAAGTGGGCAGCTGTGCATGGTGCAAGGTCCTTGAACCTGCTGAGATGAGAGCTCAGGCCAAAGCGTATACAGGAAGGATTCAAATGTCGCCCCGCTCTACCTGCCATTAATGCTCGGCCCAATTTCTGAGAGGCGCATCATGGTGCCTGTGCCTCGTGGCGGGGATTTTGATGATCGGGACTGGGATGGTAAACCCAGATGGATTGCAGCTGAAGCCCCCATCCAAGACATCCCTGGAGATTAACCTCGTAGGTTAAGTAATTAAAGGGAAAATATATATTTGTTCAGATGGCCTGGGGCCAAGTCCTTGGGCAGCATTTCTATTTAATGTAGTGTTCTTTAGAGTGGACAGCCTCTACCTTGAGGTTTGGCTGCAAAGTACAAGGTTAAATGGAAAAGCATCCCTAAAAGTCCCTGGATACATTCGGTATCTTGAGCTTAAAGGCTTCCTATCATCCAGCCTGGAGTCTGTTACCAATCCACGTGTTTGTTTGAAATGTCAAGACTGTTTAAAAGCTGAAAGCTTTCCTGAATTTTAACTTGAAGGTTTTTGAACTTTCATACAAGGATACCAGAAATGCTTTTGCGTCTGTAAGATAATCAGATCCAACTGTCAAAGAGTCACTGAGGTGTCCAGCTCGGTGCACATTTAAATCTACAATTCTGGAAAATTAGAGTAGGCGTTCACTTCTTTTCTCGCTCTCCATCGGCTCTTTTCACGTCCTCTCGAATAAATAAAGGCCAAAGTCAGTCAGGTGTGTCCTTGTGCAACATTCATCATGGACTTAAAAATGAGTATAAAAGATAAAAGTAAAGTCATTCAAATCATACACCATCACAGCATTAGTTCTGCAGCTAGAGATAAAGCTCTGCTGTTGAAATGATTGAACTGTGTTGTCATGCATAGTTTACCAAAAAATTCTATCGTCATTTATTCAAACTCGTGTCTTTCCAAAGCTGTATGACTCCATCCATCCATCCATCCATCCATCCTTTCATTGTTTTGTTGTTCTTTCTATTGGTCTCTCTATAAATTTCTTTGAATTTGAATTGCAATTTAGCATCCTGTCTGCTACCCCACTTCAAATACCCCAATCCTGGAATTGAATTGTAATTGAAAAGGCTTCTTCAGTTCAGTTCTGAATGGGGCAGAATCCTGGTAACCATATTTAGCTCTCTAAAACAGCGCCGAAAACCATATTCTGCTGCTTTGTACTGCATCCTGAATATTTTCTGTCTTCATGCAGTACTGATGTATAAATCATCTTGAATTTCCAACACGCAAGTTCCTTTGTTGGCATTCACCCTTTAAAGGAAATATTCAGCAAATGCTCCATAATGTAGCATTTGAAAGCATATTTAAAGGCATGGGTTGAGGAGGGAATAAACTGTGAAATCAATTCAGGAAACTGTTTGGAGTGCCAGTCTTCAGGGTCTGTACCTTATTCTGTAACGTGTTGCGTGAAGATGATCTTACCTCCCTTTTTTGCTATTTTCACAATAATTCACAATTGGTGACTTGAATTACACCACCACTTCAAGAAATCAATGCCGTTTTCCCTTCTGTAAAGATGGCAGAGGAATCCCATTGAGTCTATGCACCCCACTGAGGGTACAGTGCTTTCTTTTCAATCAGATGTCAACTATTCTGAGCTGCAAAGTACATCGATACAGTTCAAATTCTGACATTTCAAGTTGCAAAAATATTACTTTGCATAATTCAATGCAAATATGTTTTATCATTGTATTTCCTCGATGCCATGCAATGAAATGGCCTCACAAATTGATTCATTTGGATTATTTTGGTTTGAAACGCAAACTTATCAATGCCAGAAGTAAATTTTATTATTATTATTATTATTATTATTATTATTTTGTCGTCCTCCTCTCATGATAACATAATTTCAGCTTAAACATATGGAAATATTTTATTGATTGATTGATTGATTTAGGTCCTGACAAACTTATTGGGGTTTATATGTGAATTTCTTTGAATTTCATTTAATTCTACTTAAATTTAAATTAGAAGTGCAATTTAACTGCAATTTTACTTCCCATCTGCTACCATAATATAAAATCAATTTAAATTCAGGAAATCAATTGGATCGAAAGACATTTGCAAATTAGTTCTGAATGATGCACAACCATGTTTTATACTTCTTCTGGTATCATGTCTTTCTGTGAGTCCATGTTGTTTATTAAAGCTATTATTACCCTACTTGCTGAAGGTGTCATCTCTGCTCCATTGAAAAAGCAGAACATAGTTTTTTTGCATTCTGTTTGCACTGGTTTGACAGTAATATGTGCTCTGTCACAGTCTGTTCTTGTGAAGATCACCGAACACCAGTCTCTTCAGATGAAGTGCTGTATTACCATCAGTATTCTTGCAATGCTCCTGTCAGAGAATGTTTGGCCCCGAGAGGTCAGTGCTTCTAACAGCACAATACAATTGAAAATTATTGCCTGTACTGATTTGTAATCCACAGTCCCCACGTAGGCCAAGAGGCTTCGCAGACTGCTAATTTTCAATCTGGTGACAATCAGTTCCAGGTTCACCGCTGAGTAGACTAGACGCCTTCTTCACAGAAACCACCTGTGACATGCGAGCACGTTTGGAGTTTAAGTGTGTGTTTCCAAATGAATAGAGGAAATTTTTTAAACAAACCTGCTTGACCTTTTTTAGTGTTCAGTGTTTGGCCACCTGCCCAGATAAAAAACTTCCTGTAATGAGCGTCTAATGGTTTAAACTGTCATAATGCTAATAACTATTGAAAGAATGTTCTGGGTTAACTACAACACAAATTATTCTGACTTGTCCTTCAGATTGTAAACTCAAAGGGAAAATGTGTGTACAGTAATGCACTTACAATGGGACAAGAGTACTGGTGGTTTTTAAAGGCAGTAATGTGAAGCACATATTTTTATTCATAACTTTTACTTGTGAATAATGAATTAAAACATAAAATAGTCTAAATAGTCCTTTTGAGATGGGACTTTTCTGGGTGGATACATTTTTGTTTAACACGTTACTGACATAATTTGTTTGTGTTTGGTGTTTACATGTGAACAATGCAATGAAAAATCTAGCAAACAATGCATAACTATCTGTAAAGCACTGTTTATGTAAAGTAAACTGCACTCACAGGAATTGTGTGGCATTTACATCATTGGCGGTAGTACGTAATCAGTTTTTTCATTTACCCAGAAAGTTCTGTCTGAAAAGGACTATTTCGACAACTTTTCAGTTCACAAAGCAAAATATCTGTTTTTATAATGAATATAACTAATGTTAGACTTCATTTACATGTGTTTTGGTTATACATTCAAAACATTGTGACATTTGCACATTTTATTACATTACATTACTGTTCAAAAGTATGGCGCTGGTAAGATTTTGTAATATTTTTGAAGGAAGTCTCTTATGCTCACCAAGGCTACATTTATTTGATCAAAAAATACAGTAAAATCAATAATATTGTGAAATAATATTTGAACACAAAATACAGTAAAAACAGTATTATGCTATATTATTATAATTTAAAATAGCTGTTTTCTATTTTTATATATTTTAAAATGTAATTTATTCTTTTAATGGCAAAGATGAATTTTCAGCATCATTACTCCAGTCTTCAGTGTCACAATATCGTTCATAAATCATTGTAATATGCTGATTTGGTGCTCAATAAACATTTTGTATTATTATCACAGTTAAAAACATGATATTTTTGCTTAATATTTTTGTGGAAACCATGATACATTTACATTTTTTAGTCTTTGATTAATAGAAAGTTAAAAAAAACAAAAGAAGTAATCTTTTGTTACAAATAGAAATCTTTTATAACAATGTTAATGTCTTTACTGCCACTCTTTAATCAGTTTAATGCGTCTTTACTTAATAAAATAATTTCTCACTGACCCCAAACTTTGGAACGATAGTGTATGTTTATTCATGGTACAGGTTTAAATTACTGTACATGTGTTTTCTTTTGTTTTTCTATACTGATCCTTGAATCAAAATAATTTTCTTTAATACAGCTTAGTTATACATTAGTGGTATGTTCTTTTAAATTCACCAAATATAGTTGGAGAAATTGAAGACTTAAATCCAGTGTTTAAAAAAAAAAAAAAAAAAGATTACAATGGACTCAAGGCAAAATAAATAAATAAGTAAATAAAAAATCCTGTCAAGCTTCCCACTTAAAGGTTATACTGTCTCACTGTACACTTTATAGAGAGGTGAGCTTTAACCAGGCGTCAAGCTCTGTGTTTTTTCCTGTGACATTAATGTCCCATTGCCATCTGCCCTATGGTGTGTGGGTCCATGTGGTGCTGACAGTTTTACAAGAAATGAAAAGGTAGAACATGCCATCACACGTGCACAATGCTGCAGCGATACTCAGAGTTCCTCGTACCTCACGAGTCCTTTGTCAGTTTTTTTCCCCTAGGCCTTTCCTGACATCTCATTTTCACATCAGTGTAATGTGTTTGTGCATTCTGGGAGACGTTGAGTTTAGAGGATGATGCCCTTGTGACAGACTTCTTCCTGTAGTGGGACAGCAAAAGATGAATGTCTATAAGACCTTATGCTGAGTGACCTGTCCATGTTGATGTGTGGGGTTGTGGTTTGTGGGCCATTTCAGGTGGTGATTCCTCCACATTTGACCCTGATGTCTGTGAGGCATGTGAAACTTTGATTCTATCTCTTAACCTCTTTCATGGTACATGCTAAAGTATTTTCTACCGATAATGTCAGAGATGTTGTCTTCAATGTGATGGAATTTATGTACATGATGACAACATAAAGCTGGGCAAAATAGTTACAGAATGATATTTAGAAATTTTTGCCAGCCTTTTGACAAACCATAGATTTGGTTTATTATGGTTTTGACTGACTTACGAGTGATGAGGTAAACTAATTGCTCAATACAGTGTCTTGAGCCAATTCATTAAAACAGACAGAATTCACAAGAAATTCCCAGATCTATTGCAATTTTTGCTAATGAGATTTAAACCAGAGACCCTATTAAAATATCTCCTTCTTACCATTGACATATTCACAAGTAGCAAGACAAGTGAGTGTGAATCTAGCCACTGTGGAAAAAAAAAGGCGAATAACTACAATGCACCTTATAGGAATAGTTCACCCAAAAAATGAAAAGTTTTTTTTCATTTACTCAGACTGAAATCAGTAGAAGATTAAAATTAGTTGGAAGGTATGGAAAAGAGCAGATTGAACATGTTCTGCTTAGTCTTGCATAGCCAGACCTTCAGACTGACGGCAGACGGTCTGGACTCCATAGCAGCTTTCCCTGGCCAAGGACTGCCCGGAGGCCGTATGACTGACATGTAAAGCAACCAATCGCAGTTTGATTTGTTCATGTTTAGGGGCGTGAAAATGTAAAGTCACTGTCCTTACAATATCAGTGTAAAACGGTTGGATGTCTTTTAAATAGTCTATGCCGCAAACTTTACATACTTCACATACCTTTGAAAATTCAGCGTTCAGTTGATCGTGATAAGCAGTTATTGTAAACACGATGACTTTGTTCTTCCATAAGGGGGTTTGGCAAAATGACGGCTTTGTTTAAAAAGCCGCTAAAGACACGTGGCACACAAGTCTCCTGGAAATCCTGTAGAATTCAACCAATCAGATAATGAGTTTGAAACTCCTAAAGTGCTTCCAATTTTGTTTGCCTTACGCATCAGATATTCAGCCAACGGTCCATGTTCTGCCTATCTTTTCATTTTTGTTCAACAGAAGAACAGAAATCAGATGGGTTTGGAATGATATGATACTGTTCCTTTACGATCATGTGATATTCAAAGTGTTACTATCAGCAACAAAATTACAAACAAAATAAGCTTTATTTTATCAAAGGTTATGTTGTCAGCGGCTATTGAATTGTTTACAGAGTTGTAAAGGAGAGAACAAATTAAACAAACTGACTCTCCCCGGAAGACACACTTGCACATTTAGTTTTCAAATAACACGTGTTATTTTAGCTTGAAGGAGTGCGTAACAACTCAGAACCCTCTTAAACTAATAACCATCAAAATAACCATACCCAGGAGATGAGTCTGAAGTCTCAAGTGTGTTTTTACGAGTCCGAACTGGGTGTCTCGTAGTGGATTCATATACCCTTTCGTCTCCACACCTGAGGGGGAATTGCCGGAGTGCTATAAAAGGAGCCTGAACTTAGTGGAGGACCGAGGTTGGTCGTTTAATTATTTAGCTCCCTCTTCTCTTTGTCAGGGGGATTAATATGCTAAACTTTTCTCCCCAGTCAGGTGCTTTCCCATTAGATCTGGTTAGATTGAAATGGATGATCTGCAGCAATGCAGTGCGGCCTATTCCCTCGCCGTGTTAATATTCATGTTGTTATGATTAATATTACCCACTGGTTGGGTGCCTTGAGCTCACAGACTGGGGACAGAGAGCAACAATGCGTGCCACTAGCATTGGATGGTTCTGATTCAGTGTATGTAGGCAAACAGTGCATTGTTATTAGCCGAAACGGTAACCTGTGGAAATGAATGCACTGCTGTTTTGTCTTATGTCAATGTCCAACATGGATTTTTTTCATTATTGTAATCTGTTAATTGAGGTTCACTTACAATGTTAATAACAATTTTTTTCTTTCTTTTTTTTCTTGTTTTAAAATTGACTCATTCTGACTGTGTCTGAAATCATCCGTTTTTAATGGGTGACTCCTTTAAGCCACCGCCATCGTTTTTGATAATTTTCACAAAAATTTCATTGCCCCCAGAATATTTTGTTATATGAATATCTGAACATGCAATATATCAAAAGAAAGAACAGACTCTCTGCTTTTAAACTAAAAACCTGTTTTATTCTAGCTTCATGCACTTGAACATGGATAAGTTTCATAAAGAAAGAAACATTTTGGGCAAAAAGCAGAGAAAATCGTGTTTTTGTCAAAGACTACACCCAGATCGGATTAAGATGATGATCAAAACACAGATGGAATTGATCCTATAACTTGTCCTGGGTCAAATTTCATTCAGTAACATTAGGCAGTTTTGATTTATATGCTTAATGTTGATGATCGCGTTATTTTACGTATGCATATGATTACATATGAAATCACTTTCTGTTTCTGCGTCTTCTTCGCATGTGCTTTGATCAAGAGATTTAGTACTCTTTCAGAAGATGTCATAGCGCCCCCTAGCACATAACAGTGGAAACCCGGAAAATTCCATTTTTGGCAAGGAAACATTTTCTCACAAATAATGAAAAATTCTTGCTATTATACGAGTAATTGTTTTGAAAATATTATATAAATACAATTTACAGACAAAGTGCTGCATCATCACAAAAGTCTATCATTGCATGTGTTTTGAAGTCAATTTAAACTTGTGTAAAAGTGTAAACCATTCAAACGCAAAAAGACGTGGAAGAGAACTCAATTCAGTACTCGCATATTTGTCAATTAGTGTTACATGGGTCAAAACAACAACAAAAAACTTTTTATTGATTTATTTTTTTCAGCTGTGCTTAAATTAGCATGCTGACAGTGTTAGAAATTTTGTATGTTGAAACCTTCTCAGAGAATTTGCCTGTGTTTGGACGAAAGCATTTACACTTCAACATGAAATATGAAGTGTAATTCAAGATGAATGTTTCATGCAGCCTTTCTAAAACAATAGAATGAACCAAAGCAGTCATTATCTCACCAGGGCTGTAATTGCTGTCATTGAAACGTTGACATTTCACTTTCACATTTACTGGCCCTCATTTTCCACAGCATGTTGTGTATTTAACCAGTATGCTCTCGGTACTTCAGTGCACTACAGGAAGTGCGTTATTAACGAAGATCTGGTTTGTGAGGAGGGACAATTTGGATTTCTTTTCTTTTTGCTTGCTTCATTTGTTTTAATTGAAACTCTTTGGGATTATTGGGAAGGATTTAATATGTTAAAAGACAGATCTATGCTGTAACCTATATACCGAAGCACCCACCGTGGTCGTGATTGTCTGATTACGTTCTTTTTTTTTTTTTTGGCTTCACGTTCTGAATCATGCTAATGAATCACGTTATCACCTCAAGAAAGCGTTCAGCCAAGCGTGTCTCGGTCGGGAGTTATTTCGGGTTTACTGGGCCTGTCTTCAGAGACATCCATTAGCTGTAGATAACCCCCCCTCCAGCCTAAAATAGCTTTGTAGCCCCTGTATAAGTGTCTGCTCCTCACCTTCCCATGAATTTATAATGCCTAGTGGCGTTATCGTACTGCATATTAGAGCTGTTTCCTTCGCTGAGAGTCTGCCACACAAACACAATATGGAGGCATTTACCATCAGTGCAGGAGGGAAAGTGGAGGAACGAAGAGAACTGCATATTCTGTGTTTTTCAGTTATGACCTTATGTAGCATGTAGATATACACTCAAATACTTCCCCTCCTGTCCAAAATGACCATTAAAGACTATTGTCACGAAAGTTTATCATTGCACGTGTTCTAAAGTCTTGTCAATTTAAACTTGCACGTGAATTAAAACCATTCAGCCGCAAGAGAACTCAATTCAGTACTCGTGCGCTGTTTTCTGTCTAACTATCTCACAAAGATAAGCATGTTAAAATATGATGCATCTCAAAATAAACACAGTATAGAGGCATTTACCATCTGTCAAAAACTTCCTCTCCACTCCAAAAAGACCATTTATTGCTGCTGTCAAACTATCTCGCAAGAAGAAGCATGTTTAAATATGATGCATTTCAAATTGCCTGTCAGTCCATCCATCCATCCATCCATCCATCCATCCATCGTTTCTTTTTTAAAATTTGGTTTATAACCAATGGTTTTTTTTTTTATTTTTTTTATTTTTTTTTTTTATAAAGTGGTTAATAACCAATATGCAGAAGGGGTATTTATGGTATTATGTATATGGATTTTTGGTGCTGAATGGCTTAAACCATTTCCGATTAAGTAGAAGAGTATATATCAGTAAAAATACTGATCAAACTGATCATCTCTAGCAATAACACACCTTGACAAGCTGCACGGTTTGATGTGTCACTTATGTCTATAGCCTAAAATGACATGAATGATTATTCATAACCGAGATCCTAAGTATGAGTTATAGAAACAGGGGTGCTTTCCTTAGCAAACACACTAATTAACCAAACCAGACACTCTTAACAGACACAATTTAAATTTTTATTGTATTTCTAATTGCAGCAAATGGATTCCGGGTGCGTTGGATTGGTCTGGAGTTTGATGTATGGGCTTTGCCTTGAAAACATAAACTGTGTGGTACTGTGTGATAGTTTGAACTCCTTGAAAGCTTTACAAAACCATGAGAAATGCTTAAATCACACGAAACCAAATTGAGCGATGTTCAAATGGTACAAGGTAAATTGTAGCGAGAGTGTGTGAGAGTGCAGAGTTTATCTGTATGAGCAGCTTTGATCCACTGAACTCACAGATATGAGCTGTATGACTGAATCCCTCACAGTAATCCAGAAAAAGTGCAGCAATCAAAAAATTAAGTTTCGAAAAGCACACGAACAGCTGGCAAAATCAGCCGCGGGGCTCATGAAACAATAACAATAAGCGTTTTCATCCCATTATGTTTTTATTTTGAAATGTTGTGGCTGCTCTATTTTTCTCCTCGCCTGCTGTTAAAAAACATTTGTGTTTTGCCTGACAGAAATGCACTCCTCTGTCCTTTTTGCACATATATCTTTTGATATCGAAGCATTTATCAAATGAACACACATGTACACATTTGACTGATGTGTGCAGAGCATGTTTACATGTTCACGGAAATGAGCTTTTTGTCCTACTTGACCGTGGACAGAATGATGGATCATTTTTTTGCACTTGCGGAAGGTCATTGCAAGCCGTTCTGGTGTGATGCCAGTATGGGATACAGTCTGTGTGATTACAGACCTGTTTCTATATGGAGAAAGATGTTCAGGGTGTTGTGTGATATGGTTATGTCTTGTGTACTCCAGTTTTTTTCTCATGTATTCTTAATCCACTCAATTCATGTATACAAACATATCTCCAGGGCTTTGTGATGACACATTTTCTGAACTAAAGAAGAATTGTGTTATTCATATCGCCTATATCAACTGAGTAACCTACATGAGAAGTGAAGATGACAATTTACAGGGTCACAAAACTGTGATCCGCTTCAGGACTGAAATAGGCCAAGCTGACGATTTTAATTCATTGCATGACAGGGAAAGAGAGGAATCAACAAAATCACTTTTGCTGCCTGTCACAGTCTGTTACATAAACTCTTGCAATATCAGTGATCTTTGCTCCTTTAACTTGATTATTTCAGCTTGTCTGTGCTTTGGGGCTTAGGACTCATCATGTGGGAGTTTTATTGGTTTCTAGGAATCTTTACGTGTAATGACACTGATTTCACTCTTGATTTATGTTCATACCCCTTAGTCCATATATATATATATATATTTTTTTATTTTTTTATTTTTTTACATGTCATGTACCAATGTTTACGATACTAAATTTGCTTTAAATCATTTATGAAGCCCGTTTATAGAACTGCTATGAAACAATACTACTAATATTTGCTTGAAATGATGTTTGCTATAATTGAATCATGCTTTAATTTTGTGATTCTTTTTGGTTGCTTTTGACAAGCTCAAAAAAAAAAAGAAAAAAAAAAATTGTAATCTAAGATTAAATTGTTAAAAGTACCTATTTAGAAATTGAGTTTTTACTGTTTATCTACATTACATGTTGGTTTCTTAATGGAGTAATATAAAATTATATAATAATAAATAATATATAATATTAATAATAATTTAATAATATTAAAATAATATATAAAAATATATAATAATCTTAATGGAACAATAAAAAACAAAAAAACAAAAACGCTTTTATACCGTTTTCAACAAAGATTTTAATTTAGCAAAGCCAAAAAAGTGAAGTCTTTCTATATTAAAATATTCATATATTTATAATATATTTTATACATATATTTTTTTTTAAATAAAATGTTTTATTAAATGTTTCAT
This sequence comes from Ctenopharyngodon idella, assembly GCF_019924925.1. Lineage (NCBI taxonomy): Eukaryota > Metazoa > Chordata > Actinopteri > Cypriniformes > Xenocyprididae > Ctenopharyngodon > Ctenopharyngodon idella. The sequence goes on along the minus strand of NC_067232.1, from coordinate 18,105,622 downwards.
ATATATATGAACTTTTCCAAATTGTTTTTTTTTTAAATTGCTTCACTGCTTTTTATTCCTTTTAAAAATTATAATAAAAGATTTTTAAAGAATGTTAGCCTATTAATTACACCTTTTTTTTGATTTGCAACCTTAAAATTTATTCAGAAATAATAAAAAAATGTTCATAATAGAAGAGGCATAGGCCATCAAGTGTGCAAATTGCATTTTTAATGTTCTTTTTTTTTGTTTTTATTTTTTTTACATTTTTATACATGAATACATCTAGAGATACAATAAAATGAGTGCCATGTCATTGATCCTGTGACATCAAAATACATAATGAGTAATGTTCTGTATTTTAATGTGGATCCTGGTTGTTGAGTGTGCTCAAGGTGTTTAACTGCCCCATCTTTTCTCTTTCACAGCTCTGTATTCCATCATTCTGTTCTGCGTCTTCCTCTGGATCCCCTTTGTGTACTTCTACTACGAGGAGAAAGATGAAGACAACATCAACAAGTGCTTGGTAAACCTGTCACTCCTTCCTGTCTATCTAGTACACTCATGCACTCTGAAACAGATCACCTTTTTTCAGCCTTACAGGGATAATTCACACACAAAATGAAAAACTAGGTGGGAAAAGAGCTACGTTAAGCTATTTGTAGTCAATAAATAGTGTGTACTATACTAGTATGTAAAGCAAGGCTTGCTGTCTGTGCTTAGAAAAGTTAGCATTAATCATATCAACAGAAATGCCCTTGAGGTATTGCTAAGTGATATTTGCCTGATTACAGTTATGGCAGTTCATTTATAATAACCCAGTGAGTTTACCCAGACTCCATCTGCAAGAGGTTTGACTACAGTGAGGTGATAAAGTGACAAAAAAAAACATATACTTCTCACTATAATGCTGCTCACTTCAAATATCAAAATTTTTTTCTCTAAGGACGTCACAGTGATGTGCAGCATTACATGCTGAGGAGCTTCTTCAATATTCTAGAAGATATTTAGAGCTCTTTCCACACTTTCCACTCCATCTTCTCCCTTGAAACAGTCAGAAGTGGCTGCGTCCCAAAAACTATTGAGCATCCTACATAGGTAGCATTTTCAAAGCATCATAGGTGCTGTCCGGAAAGGAGGAAAGATGATTATGGGGAACTTAAGGGGGAAAAAAATCAAATAAAGCAGTTGAAGCAAGAGAAATTATTATATTGTATTATATATTAATTATATTATTGATTGTATATTTTAAATTTATAATTGAAAAGTAGCAATACAATTCTTCAGTCTAATTAAACATGCACTATTTTTGCCAAATATTTGTGTACACAATAAAACTTTGTAGTTATTTCACAATGTTAATTACATTTGAGTATGATATTGGCATTGTTAGCTTAGCAATAAGCTAACGCCAAACTCCATTATTAGTTGAGTCTGAAGCTGCACAAGTTGCTGCCTATGTAGAGTGTTGTCACTTTTAAGGTTCCATTTCAGTTGGGACACTGCATTAGCTCACTAGATTTTGGAACAGAGCCACAATGTCTCCATCAGAGAATGAACTAAGGACACTGTGTTCCTGACTGTTAAGTGCTGCAAATATGTAATTATACTCCAGCCCAAAGCCCTTCTCTACATGAAGCGTAATTTATCATGGATTGATGACTTGATGAATACAGTTTGATAAGCGTGTTTTTATTCTCTCATTACAGCAAGTGAAAAATGCACTGAAGTATACAATAGGATTTGTGATTGTGTGTTCAGCGCTGCTTTTGATTGGGTAAGTGCGCTTTTGTGAAATTATAGTATTCTGTGTTTGTGTGTGTGTGTGGAGAGGTCGATGTGAGCTTTATTATATCATTCAGACATAATCTTCAACCTCCATCGGGTATACAGAATGTTGTGGGAATGTGAAGTATTTTGTTGGACAAAACACCTATAATGACCAGTATTTGTTACGGTCCATGTAGCTATTATTAATTTAATATAGCAAGCACAAGTGGGCACATCAATGCTGATAATATGACATTTCTGTGATTTTTGGGTCATTTTAGAATACAAAGGGCTCCAGCCAGATCATGAATGATTATCAATCAACTTAGATTGACACCAACAATTTGAAAAATTCTACATCAGTGAAAAATAATATATACGCAGATATACATATATATTGTCAGATATACGCAGTTTATATCTAAAGAGCTCAAAATCTACTGCAGGACATCAAATGTACATTGAAGTCAACATGAACTTAAAATTGAGCCTGTTTACTTTCTAATGCAGATTCCTGGTGTTATTTTGTTACTTGATTCTGATTGGTTAATCGCGCAATCCAGCGATATGATATCCCCTGATAACAACCGGTAAAAACTGATAACACAGGCTCATCCGGGTAACGGTCACTGAAGTTGGTGCTTTACGCTTGCTAGGATTTTTTTTTCCTTGTGGAAGTTTTGCGTTTGGTGAGCTAATAAAATATTAAAAGTCATCAATATTTTGTGTACCCTTATTTGACATGTCATCCGGCATCGCAGACTCGCTCTCTCGTTTCATACAAACGCAGCTGCTGCCATTTTGTGACGATTGTTTTGTACACTAATGGATTATAAGTTAACAAACAGGTAAGATTTTAAAACAGTTTTACCTCAAATCATGTCTTATCCCCATTATTATTTATGTGGCGAAATGCCGTGTAATAAGTGGTATGACTGTACCATATCCCTTAAACGTCCATCTGGTTTGAACTTGCTGCTTGCTAGCAACTGCTTTCTTTGTGAAAGCTTTGCGTTTAAAGACCTAATAAAATATTTCAACTCAAGTCAATGTTTTTTGGCTAATTATTTACTTATGTGGCAAATAGCTGTGTAATAAGTGGGTGACAACCATTCGCTTCGCATCGGGGTCCTGATCACTCTGTCGGGTTTATTCTGCGATAACAACCGGCTGGATGTACATTATCGCTTACTTGGTCTTTGTAATCTTTGTAGTGTTTTCGTTCTCCACTTCTGATACTTCTGATGTCATAAATCCCACTTATTTTCAACTCCCCTTGAACTATTCCATTCTGGTACACTATCGTTTATAAGTTTTTTTAAAATAAATTACTACTTTTTTTTCAGAAATTATGCATTAAATTGATGAAAAGTGACAGTAATGGAATTTGTAATACTACAAAAAATTTCTATTTCAAATAATTTCTTTTTTTCGAAGTTTCTATTTATCAAAGAATCCTGAATGTATCACAGTTTCTACAAAATAAAAGGCAAAATCTAATTATCTAGCATCTTTAAACCTGAAGATTGTAAAGACCTTGGACATTTTTTTGTCAAGCCATGTAACAATTTCTTGTCCAATGGTTAACTGAACTAAAAACCACCATGCATTCTAAATGTGTACAGATACATGGTGTAGCTTTGTCCCATTTAACCTCGAGTTTATACTTTTTGTTCTCAGCAGTGCTCGTGCAGCATAAACATAATGGATTTTCTTTGCCGCTGCAAGAATAACACGTCTGCTCACCAGGTCATATAATTTAATGTGCTCTCAACCATTAAATAGTGTTCCTGTGGGGCAGGATACCTTCATCACACCTTCATGTCGTATAGACCCAGTGGGATGGGTTACTTTGATCGCAGAATGGGAAGAGGGACATGCCGTGGACCAAATTTAAAAGTGGGGATGGCACTTCGGACAGAAGCAATTTGGTGTTCATTTTACCTTTTGAACCAGTGCAGTGTTTTACCAGGAGTATTGTGTCTCAGGGATCCTGATGGGGAGGACATGATGGCTTTTTCCATCGTCTTTTTTCTCAGGGTGAGACGCAAAGTTCCTGTGTTTGTGATTGTTCATTTGGAGAGTGACTTCTTTTTGTTTGGCTGTTTTGATTGGTCTGCGCTAAGGATGGGACTTAATAAATGGAGAGCTGACCCTTCCCACCCTCTGCAGTCCAATTCACTCTCTCACACCGGTGGAGATGTCTCGAGAGCTCTAAGTGCACTCTATCAATGCCGTACTTGGTCTAAACACTAGACACATGGGCCCTGGCCCAAATGGATGTCTTCATGTGGACCTGCAGTCATGTGGCCTTCTTTGGTGCATATCTGTGAAGTCCATGAGACCATAGAGTGTCCTATTTGTCATTTTATGTTTCAAAAAGGTGCTCATAACGCATTACTTTTGATAAAAAGTAACTAAGTAATGCAATTAGTTACTTTTTTAGGGAGCAAGGCAATATTGTAATTACTTTTAAAAGTAACTTTCCCCAACACTTCATTTAGGCTTTTATTCACAGATAAACAATGGTCTACACACAAACATGGAGCGCATTAAAAAGTGCAATTATAGTAAATACTGTATATTGCAAGCTTACAGTATGCACAAGAACCAATGAGGTTTGTTCTCTCATGTGACGCACACGTTTAAGCTCCTGTGTTTAACATATTTGATGCACTCTGTATGTGCTTTGATCATGAAAAGTCAAATAACCCCCTAAATTAAATCTATTCATATAAGGGGATCATATCTCTTCACAAGACTTGGATTAAACTGCTTGATTGATATAGATTGTTTTTAAGACTCCTTTATGAACTTTTTGGATCTTCAAGGGTTTGATTGCATGGACTTCAGGGACAGAAACAAGGTTTCATTACAAGTATTGTCATTTGTGTTGAGAAGATGAATGGAACACTTACGGGTTTAGACTTTGGAGCGACATGAGAGTGAGTAAATGACTGAATTTTCATTTTTGGGTAAAATTAACATATACTGTGAGTGCTCCTGACATAGTATTTTGGACAATAATTAATGATGGCAACAGAGAGAGTGGATACAGAGGTCATATATGTGTTAAGTCTTTGAGCTTGTGAACCTTTCATAAACCCTCACAGAGTCCTTGGTCGATTTATGAAACTGCATCCTGCTGTACGTACAGTTTACAACGTAATTTACTGACACCCCTAAAAGATGACATTTTCATGCACGACGCAGCTTTTCTGAAGTGACACGTCAATTGAACTCACTCTGATAATGCCAGTGATGCTGAAGGATGTGGCTGCATTTAAAATGAAATTGACCCTATTTTGCAGCCATTTGCATCTGTTGTGATTTGAATGCAGCTCTTTTTAGCTGCATTTTCTCAAGTTGCTGATTGGATGTTAACAGTAGGTATTAAGTGTGTTCTTTAGAGCTGCATGATTATTGTTGTCATATATTTTGATTGCCTTTTGAACCACAATATGATAAACATTTAACATCTTATACTGCTGCTTGAATATCCAGACAAACATTGAAATAGCATGAATAGACCCAATGAATGGGAATGAAAATATAGTATAAATGTATTATTAGAAAAATGTTATAATATAAATGTAATTATAGTGTGCACATGCTGTTTTATTATTATTTCTAATAAAATGTATTATAAATACCTATATAATAATAATAATAATAATAATTATTATTATTATTATTATTATTATTATTATTATTGTTAACACCATGTGCACACTTTATATACACAGATCAGGCATAACATTATGACCACCTTCCTAATATTGTGTTGGTCCCCCTTTTGTTGCCAAAACAGCCCTGACCCGTCAAGGCATGAACTCCACTAGACCCCTGAAGGTGTGCTGTGGTATCTGGCACCAAGATGTTAGCAGCAGATCCTTTAAGTCCTGTAAGTTGTGAGGTGGGGCCTCCATGGATCGGACTTGTTTGTTCAGCACATCCCACAGATGCTCGATTGGACTGAGATCTGGGGAATTTGGAGGCCAAGTCAACACCCCAAACTCGTCGTTGTGCTCCTCAAACCATTCCTGAACCACTTTTACTTTGTGGCAGGGCACATTATATTGCTGAAAGAGGCCACAGCAGCACATTTCCATGAAAAGGTGTACATGGTCTGCAACAATGCTTAGGTAGGTGGTGCATGTCAAAGTGAGATGGCAGGACCCAAGGTTTCCCAACAGAACATTGCCCAAAGCATCACACCGCTTCCACCGGCTTGCTTTCTTCCCATAGTGCATCCTGGTGCCATGCGTTCCCCAGGTAAGTGACGCAAACGCACCCGGCCATCCACGTGATGTAAAAGAAAACGTGATTCATCAGACCAGGCCATCTTCTTCCATTGCTCCGTGGTCCAGTTCTGATGCTCATGTGCCCACTGTTGCGCTTTCGGTGGTGGACAGGGGTCAGCATGGGCACCCTGACTGATCTGGGGCTATGCAGCCCCATATGCAACAAACTGCGATGCACTGTGTATTCTGACACCTTTCTATCAGAACCAGCATTAACTTCTTTAGAAGTTTGAGCTTCAGTGGCTCATCCATTGGATCAGACCACACAGGCCTTTGCTCCCCACGTGCATCAATAAGCCTTAACCGCCCATGACCCTGTCGCCGGTTTACCACCGTTTCTTCCTTGGACCACTTTTGGTAGATACTGACCACTACAGACCAGGAACACCCCACAAGAGCTGCAGTTTTGGAGATGCTCTGACCCAGTCGTCTAGCCATCACAATTTGGCCCTTGTCAAACTCGCTCAAATCCTTACGCTTGCCCGTTTTTCCTGCCTCTAACACATCAACTTTGAGGACAAAATGTTCACTTGCTGCCTAATATATCCACCAACTAACAGGTGCCGTGATGAAGAGATAATCAGTGTTATTCACTTCACCTGTCAGTGGTCATAATGTTATGCCTGATCGGTGTGTGTATGTGTGTATATAATATATATATATATATATATATATATATATATATATATATATATATATATATATATATAATTATTATTATTATTAATGTTATTTTGTTCAGATGTGACAGTCAGTCATTTTTTGCCTCTTTGATTTGCAGATTTGTAAATTAACATGGTGTGTTATCCGCACCAATATTTATTTAAAATAAGCAGTGATTAGACAAAAGAGTCATATATTAGGTATAATTGATTGGCATATAAATTATAGTTGATACAAACTAAAACAGAAACTTATGGTTAGAAAACATGGGATTTTTTTTTTTTTTTTCTCAGAGCAACTGTAGCCTGAGGTATTTGCTTATGCAATCTCATCTGTAAGTGATATTCTCCTCACTGAAGATGACTCGCTTTCTTAGTGTTGCAGGTATTTGCTCAGAATGTGAGCATACTGTGTTCTCGGTTGCTTTTTAAGCTTGCGGCGATACATCACATGAGCTGAGTACATGGATCTCTACATGATATTTCACAGTAAGCACACTCGTGTCATCAGCCAGTTATATATATACATACGTATATAAGAAAACAATTTACCTTTTGGGTAAAGGTGCACTAAGTAACCACTTACAGGTGCTCTTTTTAAATTTTTTTTTTTTACTCTACTAAAGCATGAAAATACCATAATATGTTTGCAGAGATTTAGGAAGCATGCTAAGTTCATATACAATGCAACAGCCGGTTATTCTACTTTGAAAATGTGTGTTCCGTGTTGGAGTGTCTTTTTTTGTTTTTGTTTTGGTCTGTGCGATCCTGCCCACTGGCAATTTACCCAATAGTATTTCGACACCCCTGGTTGCAAGTTGGCGGAAAACACAACAGTGGAAGCCTGCAAAAGAACTGGGTCAGAGATCACAAATTCTAACTGACCTAAGCCTAAAACCATTGCAAACGTATACATCAGCTGATGAATTTACAGTGTGGGACCTGTCAGTTTCCATTGTTCTCGTTCCAGTTACATGTTCTCAATCTGGCAACCCACATGAGCGTCGAGTCTGAGGAGGAGTTGGCAGGCAAAAAAAACCCCTCTCCAATATCTTGAATTTGGAATGCAGTACCCAGTTCAACAACTAGTTGTCAATATCATATAATGCACATTTAAAGCTTTATAATACATTTTCACACTACACATTCTTAATGCTTTGTTTTCGTGAGAAATTATGTACTTTATTGATAATTTGAAATTAAACTTTCATTGGATGTGCCCCCATAACTCAAAAGCTAACCCATAAAAACAGACGTTTTAGAAACCAAAACATATTTAAAAATCATATTCATGTTTTCATATTTGCTTTATTAAATTGCATATTCTTCAATTCTATTTGATTTGATTGTTTGATTGTACATTTGATTGAAGAGTGTGTGTAATCTAATTATTACTGTTTTTATTTTTGATCAAATAAATCAGACTAAAACTTTTGAACGGTAGTGTAAATGATGACATTATGATTGAGAAGTATGAACCTCTTTTTCAGAACGTTTGTTCCCTTGGAATCTCCGCCCAACCAGAACTCCACTCAGTGGGAGAAGGTGCAGTATCTGTTCGAGGAGCTGGGCAGTAGCCGTAAGTACCATAAAGGCCTCTTTAAATGAAATTGCAGCTCAATTTTACTGACACTTGCAAAGAAAACAGCAAAAAGAGCTTTATTGAAGCCTTCCAGGACCACAACACCGAACCGACAGGTGCTTTTTAGAGAGCGACGGATGCTGCCGAGCCACGAGCAGAGGTGATGTGTGAGTTTGGCAGCATTGACATTTAGCCTCGTCAATGTCAACAGACCTCATTGTGCTACCTAAATTTGCTGTCTTGAAAAAAAGGAAAGGCTGGCTGCTTTTGACGTGTCAATCAAGGCTTCCATTTGAAGCAGGGGTGGCAGGCCCGTGTTTGTGCCCACACTTATATATATGTGATTCTGTGTGTAACATCCACCTCTTTTTTTCTCCCTTCATGCATACTGCAGGGTTATTATTGATAATTAAAACTAAGGGCCAGATTTACTAACAGCTTGCACCAATGCAAACCCTCTTTTGCTGTTAAAAACTACTGTCAGGATTTACTAAAGACACTTAAAATGCGTGGACAGTTATTTTTGCGGCTGATCTTTTTGCATTTGCATTGATAGGAGTTTCCCTTTCAGACGCAAAATTTATGGGCGGAGAGTATTTAAATGAATCATGCAAGGTGATTTACTAAGGTTTGCGCTAGTCAATTTACTGGTATTTGCGCCATTATTTACTGCCCTAAAAAAGCATATCTTAAGCCAGACACTAATTTGCGCTGCTCTTGGTAGATTGTGTTGGTCATTATGGAAATGATCCGGCTGTGTCTGTGTTCTTTAATGTACACGTTATTAGTAAATCACGGGCAGAACTTTCCACTCCCATCTGCACTTTTTTGGAATTGCGCTCCCACGCTAATTTGCCCTGTTTAGTATATCTGGATCTAAAACTTTTTTTTTTTTTTTTTTTTCAGCTATTTGCCAAGGTAACATTTCTCATTTTCATTTAGTTTTACTAAAATAACTAAAACTGAATGAAAACTAAAACTGAATAAAATCTATATAGATATAAAAAAAATTTTTTGTTACAATCAAAACAGAAAAAAAAAAAAAAAATTATTTATATAAAAATAAAGACCATATCAAAATAGTAATAAAAACTGCAATAGAATATCAGTGATACTTAAACAACTGAAATAACATTGCCGCTTTCACTTTGGTGAGGCCGAGGGATCATCACTTTTCAAATTTTTATTTCAAATTTTTCTCTTCTAGCAAAGGGAAAAGATTCTGTGGAAAGTCAGCCTCAATATTAGTGTCCATGTTTGAGTATTTTTGTGTCAATGTTCTCCAGAGCCTTTTCATTCAATCTTATATTCTAAAGGCTCATTTGAAGGTCACATAACGAGTCGCACATCTTTTTCCTTCCAGTACAAGTCATTTTTTGTGCCAAGGTTTGTTTTGCTCTGAGAAAGCAAGTGTGAGTTGCCAACATCATGGTGTTCCTTCAGAGAAGTTCCCTTGTTAGGTTGGATCGTGACTTTTGCTTCACTCTCCCTTGAAGACCCTCAAGCTTGCAGGAATGGAGCCACTAAAGAACCCAACCTAATCCAATAATAGCCTGGAGTAAGTCTGTGACTCTTTGAGACAATGTCTGATTCCTCTGAGGGGGTCTTAGAGCTGTCATTGCCCCTTCCCAGCAGCCCTGGCCTAATGAATAGAAATCAAGCAAAAAGTCTTGGTGAAAGGAACATCAGAAAAAGACCCCTGTTGAAACAGGCTTGTTTGTCAAAATCTGCAGCAGAGCTTGAGGTTGACGGTCGTGGTACCCTGCTTCTCACCCCCACTTCACATGTGAAATTAATAACCAGACCCTGTGTGCTAGATAAAGCAGGGTTATGATGTCCCTGAGAAGCCTCGACTGCTGAAGAAGCACCTTGACCCAAGGCAAGACGACAAATTCAACCCGGCGTCAAAATGTAGATAAGACATCAGACATAAAATGTAATAAACTGAATAATCTGAATGCAATAACCAATTCCCCATTAGCAGGTAAAGAGCGAAGGAGTGTGCAGAAGGGTAGACAGCTGGATATCTGATCTTATCACAGATATAGGCTCAGAAAAAGTCTCCACTTAATTATGCAGCAGAGGCCCGGGCCCAGAATCCAGTAAGACAGCTCTTGTTCTCTGATTTACCTTCCCGCTGAGCCGAATGCGTTTCACAGAGAGTCACATTTCGAATTGGAGCTAGCGTGACGTAGTGTGACGAGGAGGCATCCGGTGCCAGTTACGCTGAATCTAATTTGAATTTGATGACATAATTTTTCATACTTAGCCCTAGTCTGTAATGATAGCCAGAATAGCAAAGAAAGAAATCCAGTATCTAGATTGTAAGGGTGTTTACACATTGCAAGGTGTTAGGTTGGTTTTAAAGGTGTGGAAAGTGGCAGGTAATATATTGTTAATCAGTGTATTGGATATTGTGCATGCTCATTTCCTTCTGTTTTTAAATTTAGATTACTTTTGCAGTCATCTAACGTTTCATTAATTTTTATTTGTTCATCTTTGAAAACACTAAATAATAACACATCTCAAAATGAATATCCATTTTTCATACTGTACATTATAAAGTTGTGATGGCAAAAATCACAATTTTATCAAAATAAAATTTTAAAATCATCTTTATTGGCTATAACATGAATCGAATTATTTTACTCATAGATTACTTTTGCAGTCATATAACATTTATTTACCATTAAGTTAATCTTAAAACACTAGTAATTTAATGACAGTGTTAAATGTAATCTTTAGCAGTTCTTAAAATGAATCTCAATTTTTCATACTGTGCATTACATCACTGTAACACATAAATTCACTTGTAGCATTTAAATTATTTTTTATTTTATTTTATTTTTTTTAATTTAGACTAAATTGCATACAATTTTCATATTGTTTGTTTATTCTTTATTGGGTGATAACTAGGGTTGGGTATCCTTTAAATTTTAATGATTCCAATTCTGCTTATCAATTCGATTCTTATTGATTCCTAATTTCAGTTCCAATAAGGTAAAAAAAACTTAAATATCATTCACATTTATTCAAAATCTTGTTGCAAAACATTTCATTGTAGCTGAATACCATGAACAAAAAACAACAGGCTAAAGAACACTTAGACAATGAACTTCTGCCTATGTTAAACAACTAACCTAACTAATATAAATTTCAAGCATTATTAAAGGTAATTAAACACTCAATTAAAAATAAACAAATTAGCAATCACACAAATTAATACAACCAAACAAATATACGATTAAAATAAAGTGTTTTTAAGATTTTCAGGTATTCATGTACAGAAACTGTAATCAAATGTAAAATACTGCACTTTATAAATAAAATATACATTACAAATATAGTTACAAAAGTTGTTCAGTCAAGAACAGTGAGTGGATTTTCTCTTTGACTTTTGTTGTTTGATTAATGTTATTATAGAGACGGCAGCAGGAATATTAGGCTGCTGTCACTTTAAGAGCTGCACGGATCCAATATACTGTTAAGCATTTTCTTTGTCAACTGTTTACGTTCACTTGAGACATAACCGACTGTGTTTATGAGGAAATTGACATATTTTTGTGTGTATTTGTCTATTCAAGTGCAAAAAGATGCGGAAGATAACTCAGTATCAATTCAGTATCGTGCACTATTCAGTATGAGAGGCAATAATAAGAGGATATAAGAGGAATCAAAATTTTTAATTTTACAAATATATCGGATATATCTGATTCTTGATCTTAAAGGGTTAGTTCACCCAAATTAATGAAGTTAAAATAGTCCACGTGACTATAGTGGTTCAACCTTAATGTTACGAAGTGATGAGAATACTTTTTTGTGTGCAAAAACAAAACAAAAATAATGACTTTATTCAACAATAATGTTGAACCTGGAAGCGCTGTACTTGTGTCTACAACATAAACAGCGCAGGAGAATCACAGGGAAGAGAAGAAATTGTTGAAAAAAAGTTATTTTTGTTTTGTTTTTGCGCACAAAAAGTACTCTCGTCGCTTCATAACATTAAGGTTGGAACCACTGTAGTCATGTTGACTATTTTAACAATGTCTTTATTACCTTTCTGGACCTTGAATGTGGTATTTCGTTGCTTTCTATGGGGGATCAGAAACCTCTCGGATTTCATCAAAAATATCTTAATTTTTGTTCCGAAGATGAACGAAGGTCTTACGGGTGTGGAACAACATGAGGGTGAGTAATTAATGACAGAAATTTCATTTTTGGGTGAACTAACCCTTTAAGTATCCAATTCCAGAATTGTAATCGATTTTCAATTCCCAACCCTAGAACTTGAATATAGTTATTGATATATTGGTGCCTTGCTTTTTTCTCTGTGCAAGAGTTTTACATATTTACATATGTAAACATAAGTACATATGTTATATATTTTATATATAGACCTAGCATATGGCTATGCTCAAAACTTTTTAAAAATACACTTCAAATAAGATTAAGAAAAAGAAAATCTCTTTCGATCATAGTGGTTTGCTCCACTTTTGTTCGACAATATTTCTATCAATAATTGTTTGGGAGCAGCGCCTTTTCTCTTTTTCAGTAATCCAGAATCCAGTGAGTGAGTTAGCTTTAGCAAGCTGCTTTCCATCTCCATGAGGTTATCATAGCAAGCTCATGTTGTGAATACCCCAGCTAAGAGCTCTTTAATATACACTTCTCAGTGGCAGCAGTCTCCTCCGCGCACATAAGCCTGAGGTGCTCCGTGCATGTCGAGATAAGGGCCTCCACTCTCTCCGAGTGCCGAGGAATCAGGCGCTAGAGAAGTTGTAGAGCCGCCGCAGATAATAAACAATATATTCTCTGTCCAATCCCTTAGAAAGTCTTCCGGGGAAGCAACAGAAAACGCAGGTCCCCCTGCATTGTGAGGAGTTCATAAACAGAAGCTGCTTTCCGTACCAAACACGAACGCCATTGTCTCCGGCATCGCGCCTTCGCCACTTAACAAAAGCGGGGACATCACAAAGGGAAACACCTATTCAGATGTAAATGCTCATTTCAGCCATCAGACATCAAAGCGTCTCTTCTTTTTATATTCTTCCGTTTGCTACATTAGGAAGCAGGAGCGTAATCATCTTCATTTCTTCTCGTCGGCTTTTGTGTCTTGGGGCTTTTGTGTATGGAACGTTGTGGGTGGCGCAGCAAACAGTTCTCAGACTTCATGTGGTTCAACAAAATGGAAAGAAGTCATTTTGTGAGTGATGTAAAGCAGTTCCTGAGGAAAATAAACAGAGAACAGTAGGTTGCATTCAATTGAGGTAGGCTGGCAGGCAGAAGGGGGCTTTCTGGACTCAGGGCTGCCAGAATGCTGTGTTTTGCTCCGCTGGGCCATAGCGCAGAACCAGAGGAAAAGGGGAATCGTGCGAGTTTGTGAGTGTTCAACTCTCTCGCTCCCTGTGACAGGTGGGATCCTAACAGGAAGTGCGGTGGTGGTCACTTCCCATAAATCTGCCTCAGCTGGCTTCAGATCTGACAGCTGGCATCATGCCCTCTCCTCTTTTCATTCATTTTACTCTCTCAGCTCCATGTTTCATCCTGTATTTTTAGAACTGGTGATTCATAAAATGTTAAATGTACTTTGTTACCAAGATCATACTAAAATATTAAAAAATATAGCAATTTCTTTTGAATAAGAGCAGTCAAGCCATTTACAACAAAAATACAGGTGTGAGCCTGATAATTGACGGTAATATCATGAAAGAGCAGAAAGATGGCGCTGTTTTGTTGTCATTTCATTAAGTTTCCGGTGAGACTTGTAGGCTAGTCTTTGCACGGTAAAGCTTTTTTTTCTTTCACAGCACACATTAATATTCAGCATGTAACCAAATAAGTTTGAACAACGACTGTCACAGACAAATTGCTTCTGATGCTTTTCAGAATAATTCAAGTTGTTTTATTTTACATTTTATTACTTTTGTATTTTTTCCCCAATTTTAGTTTCAATGTTTACTTGAACACTTGACAATTCAAAACTTAAAGCCTTACTTTTTTATTTATTGCTTTTCTTGTCATTTGTTTATTTATTCTTTTCCATTACAGATTAAATGTGTAAATGTATACATTTTTAATTTTATAAAATAATTACATTTTATATAAATTTTTAAATTTCAAATAAAGCATGTTCAGTAGCAAATTTTCTTTTGCTGTGATATCGAGAATTGTGAAATTTTTACAGGTATTGATCTCAACTAAAAAAAAATTTTAACAAACTATACTGAATGTCCTTTATATTTTCAACATGTCATTGTGACTATTAAAATTTAGAGGGCGAAAACTTTGCTGACCTTTCAGTAACTATGTCAGAGTAAGAGCAGGTTGAGAGAAATGATAGTGAGAGAAGATGAGGTGCATTGAGAAATTTCCCTGGGGGCAAGAACTGCTCTGAATATCTGGCGTATGACCAAAACTTAACAGAGCTCTGCATTTGGCCCATGTCATAAATAAATTTCCCCTCTGTCTTGCAGATGGCCTGGCCGCCCTGTCGTTCTCCATCAGCTCGCTCACCTTGATTGGCATGCTGGCAGTGATCACATACACGGTGAGTGGCCAACAGAGAACTGGTAATGGTGGATGGTTACTTGTGCCTTATCGATTTGCATACGCTTATGACGGTTGTGTGAAGAGACTGATCAGCGCTGTCGTAGGAAAGCACTTTTAGACATAAAATCGATTTTTCTGTCCACAATATAATTGTCATCACAATTTTATTCTGTTTTGTATCTTATTTTACAGGTTGAAGTGTTTAATTTCTGTAGCACTAGTGTCAACACACTGAAAAATTGCAAAAAAAAAAACCCTTTCCTCCAAAAGTACTCCATTTGTCATAGGTTGAATAAACATATAGTCCCTCCCCGAACTCACGACATTGGTTGCACCATTGTTGCTATGTCAGGTTGATTGGGAAGCTCAAACAAACAGCAGTGTTTTAACAATGTAATGAAAACAACACTGATTACTGCATTTATAGATGTGAAAAGAATACTTCTGCTGAAGTGGTTGTTGGCCTAACTTTGATGGTGGAGTCCAGATAGGTCTTCACGTGTAGGTTTCTGGTATGACAGAAACGCCGCCTGTCTTTGATTGTAGTCATCCTGGATGATGAAGCGGCCCCTCAACATTAGAAATGTTTTGTGATTCTTGCGTTTTGGCCTGCAATCGCTCAAAATGACACGCTGTCATTTCTCACCGATGTGTGTGGACGTGTGCCTGAGACGTCGGTGTGATGTATATGCCCTGTTATCTCTCTTCTATTTATATATCTGAGCCTGAAGGCCATTAATAAATGCCCGTATTCTGATTCCTTCAGCATACTGTAGCTGTTCTATTCGGATAAGATAAATTGATTGTACTGTAACACTTGTTAATGTCATCCATTTTTCATCACCAACATCATGAGTAACCGGGCTATGAGAATCTCTGCTTTATCAGGGATTGAAAAAAATGAGGTGGAATATCTTTGAATGTGGCGCACATAATTTTTAAAAAATATTTATATAAATATTTAATTTTAAATAAATGAGCATTTTCAAAAGCAGTCATTTTTGCAGTGATAACAAAATTGGTATTGAATTTTGAACTATATTATTAACGTATATTATTATATTATTTTTAATATTATAATATTTTTTAAATAGCCATATATACTGTATGTATGTGTGTGTGTGTATATATATATATATATATATATATATATATATATATATATATATATTATAAACAGTTCGTTCTGGTTCTCGAATCTGATTGGCTGAGAGGTCTTTCCAGCCATGTGATATTCTACCAGTATCGCCACGGGAACCGTTTCACTGTTTGAATCACTCCACTGTCAGCATTCTCACAGCGAGTGTCATACCAGACGAGCAAACCCACCATAATTTTTATAGATACTACTGTTATTTTGCAACGGAATGTAGTTGTTTGGACCTCAGATATGCAATTTATTTATAAACATAGCGCCAATTTGAAAATTTGTTTAGACACTTTCGGAGATGCGAGCTCCAGGCCGTCAGCGACCGTTCAGCGCTCATGTACCTGCAGAGAACAGCTTCATCTCAGCCAGTCCTTTGGGAATGTGCCGCTAGCTCTTATGTAGATCTAAGCATGAGGTATAATTCATTTTGGGTACATCAAACGGGCAATCTTTGGTCTTATTAATCTACTTGTTCCAGAGCTAATAAATTTGGCTTAAGTGCTATATTAAGTTTTATAACTTTATATTTACATTGAAATTAAGTCCTGTACTAACTAGAGACAAATGACAAATGCATTGACTAGCATTGTCATGGGAATGTCTTAAATGTTAAAAGGACAAAAGATATCACTTTCCTCAGTGGGCATTCAAACTGATTTTGTGATTGTGAATATAAGATTGACCTGATGAATGTCAGCTAGATGCAGGTAATGCACTCGCTCAGGCGATCTCTCTCATAATACTCTACATATTACAGTGAGTTTCAATGAAGCGACTCAACGTTCCTTCGTTACTAGTTCTAAAGTGATGTTTTAGAATTGGTAATGGAGCCTTGGTGAAACTGTCAACTTTAGATTTGAATCCGTGGCAGAAGGAAGTAGTTCTGCACAAAAGAGGGTTTTTAATGACACTGTTGTTATTTCTTATTTACACACTCGTGCCATCAAACTGTTGTATAAACACAATATCACACTCGTAGCTGTGCGATATGCCTGTACATCAGCACGTTGTGATTACCTACAGCCGAATCACAGCCATGCTGATATACAGCCAGTAAATAGTTTTTAACTTTGTAACTAAAGTTACAAAGTTGCTGCTCTATTTTTCTCATAATTAGGGCTTTCGAGGTGTTGAATACTTGCTTGTATTGACAATTTTCAGAACACTCTGAGATTATAATGCTCCCCTGTCTGACCTCATGTTGTCAGAAGCTCGGAGAGTGGCTTATGGAGAAAGAAAGTCTCCTAGTGCGCTCTTGTGTTTGATCTTCTCGCTTGTGGTACAGAGACTCAGAATCAATCAAAGATTCCTTGTCAAACACCAGGGTTCACTCACTCGGGCTATTCTTATTGCTCTTTCTCTTTCCTATTGTTTCTTTTTTCACCTCTCCTCCCCTTCTACACCAACCCTCAAAAAAGATGCCGAATCACCCATCCTCCCCAATCCCATCCTCCTCAAGTTTCCAAGGCGATGGGTGATTTATCATACCGGCCTATGTGTTATTATTATGCATGATTAACCTAATGGAATCTAAGTGATGGGCGCCGTATGCAGCAGCAGTGTTGTCCAGGGTGGGCAGGTTAATTTATCACTGCACTTTGAGCCAAGGTGGCCACTTTCTCTTAATTCAAACGACTGGCCGAGATGTAAACTCGTAATGACAACGCCATGGCCGACTGCACTTCAACTAAACGTTAAAGCAAGCAGTTCAAACCTTCAGCTCTTGCTGTTTTTGGCCAACATCACACTTTACTGAGCTACAGGGAAATTAATATTCAACCTAAGCACATATAAACAGGAGCCTCAGCTTGTTAATAAGCCTCTGATGTGCCATATGGTCAGGGCGGGCAAAGCTAACTTACCTATCCAATGCTTGGATGGCCAGCTCTTAAAAACAATCATGCTGGGAGTATTAATCATGCTTTTTAAGTGCAACAGCATGAAGTTGCAAAAGTTTGGTTATTTCAGGCTGTTTGTGGGGATTCGCTTATTCAGGAGAATGCAGAAAAACTCCTTCTAGGTAAATGTTGTTTGTTATTTGAACTGTAGAAAGTGGTTTTGCACTTGAAACACCTTTTATTTCCTGCACGATGGCTTATATTTTGTTTTAATCCTCAGAACAGTGAATTCAAGCATTTGTACACTTCTTTTAAACCTTCTGCCTACGATTTTTCACATCGTTCACATCACTACTATTGTGTACAGTATATGTCAGTTCTTGCCACTTTATTTTAAACTTTTCCCATTCATAATCACCAGTTACTTCACCTTGAACTCGTCACCTCATCTGTGTTTATAGTCTGAAAGAGCCCTTCTGTGTGACACCTCAATGTACTCGTAGACTCTGCTCGAAGATGCAGTTTCAAGAAGCCTTTATCACCCTCAATGTTATGAGGTGCAGAAGTGTGTTTTATGCTTGATCAAGCCCTATTCTGCTTGAAGCGATTCCTGACCTCCCAAAGTCTAAACCGGTTCCTGTGCTTGAGTGGTTCCTGTGCATTCTCACTTGAACCCATTTAACGTCCTTCATCGGCTAATACAGATGCTGAGGTCTTATATCAAGCTCATTTTGCTGCTGGTGTGATGTTACAATGAAAATTATTGACCCGCTGACTTTTTAATGTGCATGTAATATTTGCATATGCATATGAGCGTATATCACAGCTCTTTGATCTGCCTGCTTGACCGTGGGCCGTCTCGGTCCCTGTGCTGCGCGACACAGTGGTGATTTAAAAGTCTGGCTGGCGTGCTGATGTTCAGCCCTGGAGGGTTCCTCTCCCTCTTAAATCTGCGGCCCAAAGATGCTGATTCCCAACGAGAGGGTGACCGCATTAATTTCCACTGATTTAATCACAGTGCTGCAAAAATGACCTGCGACTGACGCGAGAGCCTCTCCCTCCTTTCCACCATCTCGGGTGCATCCGAGAGGCCACTTCAACAACAAATTTTAATTTTCTCAGCTCTCATTTCTCTCCTATCTTCCATACAGAGTTTCTTTTTCCATATCTCAGTCCTATTCATGAGAGTTTTGAGACAGAACATATTTTTTTCTGTTTTTTTTTGTTTGTTTGTTTTTTTTAAAGAGTTAAATTTTTTTTGTTGGTTGGTTTTATGGATATGATCATACTTTGGCTGCTTCTAATATCTCATGTATTGAATTCAATGAAGGAACTTTTCAGCAATGTTATTGATTTGACTGCACTGACTCTATCGAATGAAAACTGAACTGAGCTGGATAATGACATAACTGCTTTATAGCTGAACTGAACTCAACATTCAGTCATAGACTGAATCAGCCCTAAACTAACTTCAACTGAATGACACTATTGTCCGTCCGTCCATCCATCCATCCATCCATCCCTAACTCTTATTGTTAGTTCATGATACCTAATACATTCTGTTATTATTTATACTTTTTTTTTTTTTTTTTTTTTTTTAAGCATTTTAGGTGGAACATTGTATTGACCGATCAGCACCCATAACCACAGCTTACAGTATGCATTTTATAAAACGTTTTCGATATTCTATTAATTTTGTTTTCACCATGACAAGTGACACAGATGTGTTTCTCCCTAACACAGTGTGCTCCACACCTGCCTGGATGGTGTAAATTGACAGTTTTATATTTACAAAGCAACAGCAAATAGAATTAGCCCTTGATTTTCAGCAGTGTAACACATTTGTATTTAATTTACAGACTACAAAAGGGACAGAAGAAACACTGAGACACCATCTGGCAGAAGACCATTGCTTGTTGCGTACTGAACTCTATATACATCTGTTTGCTGGGTTTATTTATTTATTTTTTGGACAGTTTTACTTAGTCTATGTGTCCTCATTAGTCCAGCATTGGACACTGAGGAAGATGTTGTTTTAATGTTTTAACACAATAATGCAAGATTGATCTTTTGATAGTTTAATGGTGCATGTAACTTTAGTGGATGCTCTGATTATAACATTTATTTCATTATTTTATGCAAGCAGATTTTTTTCTTGGAGAATGGCATTATTGTACATCCATTTCCTCCATCAGTAAAGATGCTTTTGACAGATTATTTGTATTTATTTTACAGAATGCTCCATTGACAAGAAGACAACATAATTTGGATGTTAATTTGAATGACCTTAAACACAAAGTTACTGTTAGATTGCTCAAAACGATCATAAAGCGTCATGGTCATGGAAAACCTGGAATTCTCGTTTTTTTTTTTTTTTTTTTTTCATACAAAATAATTATTTTATTATACTTTTTTTTTAATCAAAATATTACTTTATCTCATACTGTTATGACTTTATTCTTTTGAATTTATTTTCAAAAAAGGCCTATTATGATATTATTTAAAACATTACAACTTTAAAATGTAATTTTTTTTTTAAATAGCACTAAAAAGCACAGTGAATCTTAAGTCATGGACATTTTAAGTGAATATACAGTTTCTATATGTTGTCTAGATGTCAAACTTGCTTAAACTTGATTGTGGAGTCAAAGTCATTGTGATGTCCAATTTGTGAGCTATGATTTTTTTTTTTAAATCAAATTTCTATTGGAACAAAATGGAACAAAATTAATTTTGAACGATTCATCAGAAAATACTGAAACAATGACTTTTAAAACAATTAGAAAGGTCTCAGAAAAGTCCTCAATTCATTGGTCAAAAAGTGTGGAAATCCTGTTAAAGAGTCCTGAGGAGTATAGTAGTCTGAAGAGCATAGTATAGAGTCTACTTGGAAAAATTTCACCCTTTTTTTTTTTTTTTTGCAATGTCTTCCACATTGGAAAGTGTAAGGAAAGTCAGAAGAAACTCATAGTTTTGTGGCAGAGCGCACACTTTTCCCATGCAGGCTGTTGAACAAAAGCATCCTTGTGTAAGAGGGTGTACGCCTCCACTTTTTCTCTTCTCTCTCTCTCTCCAATCCCCACTTTCATCCCTCTCTCCTCCAATCTCCCAGCTGACAACCGCAATCCCTTCATCTTCCATCTCTACATATTTCCTCTTAGTCTCTCTCTTCGACCTCCTTCTCAAACTATCATACTATCTTTCTCTCTCTCTTGTGCCTCAGGTCTTCTTTTCCAATCAGTACAGAACACACCTGTTTTTGTTTGGAGTGTCTCTTTTATTTTTCTCACGCTTGACGGACTGCAGGGGCGAGGAGGGCAGGAAAGAATAGGAAAGAGGAGGCGAAGGAGGAGGAGACGTCTCACCGGGGATGCAGGACAGATTCCTCTTTTATGAGGAGCGCTTGGTATTCGGGACATGGTCCGGCCTTTAGAGCCCTCGTGATTCATAGCAGGGGGTGTCACGGCCCACGGCGACGGTCTTAGGCGGACGTAATGTCGCCCACAACGACGAGTTTTACAGAGAACCTCACTTTCTCTGCTTTAAAAGCATCTTCGTCAGGGGAGATAAAAAGGTCACCAGTGTTTTAGCCGGTTTCTGAAGATCTAATTGTGCCGCTGACTTTTGTCAGCATTTTGATATGAAAGCTTTTGAAAATGGCAGAACCCCGCGAGTGAGAGTGCATGAGGTTTTTTTTCCTCGAGGTGTGTGTGCACGCACAACCTGGTCTCTTTTATTCTCTGCCTGTATTGATTTGCCACTAGGAGAGTATTGAAGAAGGTCTTCATTTTTAATTAAAGTTCACAAAAGCCCATATTACGAAGGCTAGTGGGCTTCTGACCCGAGCTTTTCTCTGCTCACTGCATAAGACCTGCACTTCTGAGAAGGGGAAAAAAAACTCATCGATGAGCTCAGGGCGCTGAAGTAACCTCTGATTTACAGCTCTCAGAAAGTCCAGGGTTTTATCATATTTCCCTACATGAGCTCAGATATTTCTTCTCTGATGCATTGTGCACGTGTACGTGAGCTCCGGCTGAGTGTCGTCACATGGGGGCACTGTTAAGCTGTGCATTGGTGGAAATCAAGCCGTACATCTCAAAATGGTCGCTGCATCCAAACACACACTCTCACACTCTTTTCTCTCTCTCATCTCCTCCTCTTCACCCTCATTGCACAGAAAACACATACATGGATTCAGTGGGCTTCTGAATGACACCATTTAGAAACTGCTCTTTTATCAAGTGCCATAATGTATGGATTTAGTTCCCTTGCACAGGGGTACTTGGGGGCGATTGGTGGGACTCTTGGTGAAATTGTGATGACACTTTACCTGATGACTGTGAATGGTGTATAATTGGTCTTTAAAGCTCTTTCTTTATCCGTCAGGCATACGGGATGTCCGTCCTGCCACTGAACCTGATTAAAGGCACGCGCAGCATCCTGTACGAGCGGCTGGAGAACACAGAAGACACAGAGGAGGTGGAGCACCAAATAGACAAGCTCAAAGCCAAGGTTTGTGTGTGTGAACTGAATTCAGATCAGATCATCCTTTATTTAGGATGAGCTGCTGTCCTTCAGGTCAGTGGTTCTCAACTGGCAGGTCTCAACCCAATATTGGCCTGAGGATTGTCAGATTCAAACAAAGAAAGCAATTGATCATATATATATATATTTAAAGACTTCCATTGCAAAAGCCTCTAAAAGCCACTTTGGTCAAAAATGAGATAATGATACTGATTGAATGTTCTCCGCACATAGTATTATTCATCAAATTCTTTCAATTCAAACCCGCTAAATCCCAGCCTCAGCCCAATCAGAATTACCAGTACTTATGTAGAAACCAATAAATAGGAGCCTGATAAAAAAGCTAATTTTAAAGAAAAACATCAGACAGACTTAGAGGCTTTTGCATCTGAAGTCTTCATACGTATATTTATCCTCCTGGGACCCAGGAATAGACTTCTGTCCTCTGTAGTGGACATTATATTTTAGTGAATTTCTCTGACATCATACATGTCACAGTTTTAAAACTGGATGTCCTGTAAAGAGCACATTCAGGGCTTTGCAGGGATACCAAAAGTTTGGAAGTTTTACCATGACAACAACTTCTCCTTGGTCTTTAAAATGACTGACATTAATTTAGTGATCAAATTTAGCACTTATGGAAATATAATAATATTTTGTTATTATCATTTAAATTTGATTATTTTTTAAATTGTTTGTTATAAATCAACATCTCAGGAAAATGTTATGGGGTTTCAAATCAAAATATGACTTTCTATTACAAAACAGGGCACTGATTTTATACATGACCTCTATAGAGGACAACAGGACTTAAATCATGTTTATCAGGCATTTTGGGAGACACAACAAGTGAATAGCGAAATAAATTATATATCAATGGTCCTATTAATTATTAGATATTATTATGAAAATGTTGCCAATTTTTACTCCCATTATTACACTTCTTTTTTCATTGCATGTTGCTCCAAGAACACATTAATATGCAAATTAGATACAGTGTATAGATGCATTGTATTGTATGGGAAAATCCATGTATGGCCATTTTACCCACATATTGCATAAAGTAAAATGGTATATCAATTCATCTTTCATAACATAGTTGTGAATCATCTTTAAACAAAATTTAGTTTAAAAAAATCCTGAAACCTAAAAATTGATTGGTGAATAAAAAAAAAAATTCCATTGTTTTTGCCTATACATGTAATTTACTGTCATTTTATTTTTTAAACAACTTAGTCCTGGTGTCCACTACAGAGGACATAGCATAAAATATGAATAAAATATTATTTTTCTAATGTTTTTATGCTCTAAACAATGTAATGATGTGAAACAAAATATTAAATTCAAAAACTTTTTTTCTGGGTCCCAGGAGGATATATATCAGTGCCTTGCGTATCACGTACCCCTTAATTTTTTCCCATTTTGTTATGTTGCTGCCTTATGTTAAACTACTTTAAATTACTTTTTGTTCTAATCAATCTAACAAAATGACAAAGCAAAAAAACAAAAACAAATTTATTAAAAATAAAAAACTGAAATAATTGCATTGCATAAGTATTCATACCCTTTTCTTTTGATGGTTAAAATTTAGTTTAGGAGCATTCCGATTTCACTTGTAGATGTTAATACACTTTGAGAGGAGTTAACCTGTGGAGAATTAAATTGAATGGATATGATTTTGAAAGGCACACACCTCAATAACAGGTCTAACAGCTGAAAATGCATTTCAGAGCAAAAACCAAGCCAAAAAGAACTGCCTGTCAAAAGAAGTCAAAAGAACTGCCTGTAGACCTTAGAGACATGATTGTGTCAAGAAACATATCTGGGGAAGACTACAAAAAAAAAATCTGCTGCATTGAAGGTTCACAGAAGCATGTAGCCTTCATAATCCTTAATGGAAGAAGATTGGAACAACCAGGACTCTTCCGAGAGTTTTCCAAACTGAGCACTCAATGGAGAAGGGCCTTGGTTAGAGTGGTGACCAAGAAGCTGATGGTCACTCTGGTTGAGCTTCATGCTCATAAATGGTGATGGGAGAAACTTACTGAAGCTAATCAAGGTTGAACCTGGTTAGTACCTAGGAAAACTAGGTAGCTGCTGGAAGAGGTGTTAGTGAGGCCAGCAGGGGGGGACACTATACTGTCAAAAAGTCCTTTGGATGAGATGTTAAACTGAGGTCCTGACTCTCTGTGGTCATAAATCCCAGGATGTCCTTCAAAAAAAGAGTAGAGGTATAACCCTGGCATCCTGGCCAAATTTGCCCATTGGCCTCTATCGATCATCATGTCCTTCTAATCATATATATATATATATATATATATATATATATATATATATATATATATATATATATATATATATATATATAGTGATTGGCTTTATCACTCTGTCTCCTCTACACCGATAAGCTAGTGTGGTGGACATCTGGCGCAACATGGCTGCTGTCACATCATCCAGGTGGATGCTGCATATTTGTGGTGGTTGAGGAGATTCCCCCCTTCCATATGTAAAGTGCTTTGATTATCCAGAAAAGCACTATATAAATGTAACAAATTATCATTAATTATTATTAACACTCTGCCGATCTGGGCTTTATGGCAGAGTGGCCAGACTCAAGCCACTCCTCAGTAAAGACACATGAAAACCCACTTGGAATTTGCAAAAAAACACCTGAAGGACTCTCTCTGACTGGGAGAGACAAGATTCTCTGGTCTGATGAACCTCAGTTCCAAGCATCATGTATGGAGGAAACCAGGCACTGCTCATCACCTGCACAATACCATCCCAACAGTAAAGTGTGGTATAGCAGCATCATGCTGTGGGGGTGTTTTTCATCGGCAGGGTCTGGGGGACTTATCAGGGTAGAAGGAAAGCTCAACACAGCAAAATATAGAGATAGCCTTAATAAAAACCTAGTCTTCAGCATTTAGAACCTTGGACTGGAGCAAGACAATGACCCTAAGCACACAGCTAAGACAATGCAAGAGTGGCTTATGGACAACTCTGTGAATGTCCTTGAGTGGCCCAGCCAGAGCCTGGGCTTGAACCCAGTCGAACATCTCTGGAGAAACCTGAAAATATCCGTCCACTGACAGTCCCCATCCATCCTGACAGAGCTTGAGAGGATCTGAGAAGAAGAATGGCAGAAAATTTCCCAATGTAGATGTGCAAAGCTTGTCACATCATACCCAAAAAGACTTGAGGCTGTAAGGGTGCTTCAACCAGTTACTTAGTTAAGGGTACAAATATTTATGCAATGTACTTATTTCATTTTTTCCTTTTTAATACATTTGCTAAGTTGTCACAAATCTAGTTTTTGCTTTGTCGTTACGGTGTATGGAGTGCAGATTGATGTGAAAAAAGTAATTTAAAGTTGTTTAACATAAGGCAGTAACAACAATTTTTTTTTTTTTAAATGAAGAGGCGTGTCAAAATAGACATTGTTCGTGGGCAGCCAATAAAGACCATAGGTGGGCATTATGCAAATTTGTTACATTGTTAAATAGGTTTGTAACAGGAAGTGAGACTGGAATTGCTTGCGACTCATTTCGGCAATTCAAAATTGATTCTTTCTTTTAGGAGACAATAACTTTATTCGTTGCACACTTTGCAGACTTTTCACATTCACAAACAGCTATATTACACACTGCATGAAAGGTAATATTTGAAAAAGCATATTTGGGGCTCTTTAATTACATCATCAAATGCAAACCATCAAACCATCAAAATTCAAGAGATGTTTTGAATTTGAAACCAAACACTCTCACTATAAAGACAATATATAAAAAATTGTAAAAAAAAATGTACTTTTATGCAATAAGCAATTTTGTACTTTTCTCTTCAGTGTGCCGATGGGCGTCCTCTCTCTATGAGAGACAGGAGGAACCTCCAGGATCTTGAAGCGAAACTACAGATGTTGCATCGGCGGGGCCGTCACCTGGAGATTGCAGAGAGGAACTGCTGCAATAAAGTGGGCTCTGCTCTCCGACCCATGAAGGTCTGTTGAGTTTTGCCTCAATCATGTACCTTCTGCAGTTTCACGTACAACTCCAACAATGAAATCCAATTTTCTATGATCTTTCAAAATTTCAAAATTGTTTTAAGGTTGAAAGAAAGACTAAATTATGACAAAAACCTCAAAAAATAGAATGCTGATGACTGTAACAATGATTTTTGGCAAGTAAACTTGAAGAGACTTTGCAGTAGTTCAACATCAGTGCAGCTATTTTTTAATATTGATAAATATCTTTAACTCACATTTTTGTTCAAACAGTAAATACTTCAAATGATAAACAGCTGTCTTCCCACACACTGACATATCCAGAGGTGACATTTCTTTCTGATGGAGTAAGAGTGGGATCCGTAAGAGATTCTAACGAGTCAAATACGTTCAGCTCTTTGTGAACTGTAATCCTCACCCTGTTGCACCACATTTATCTCAAATCATTCAAATGGGTTGCATTTTCTCAAAAGTGTTCAAAGTCATGAAATCAAAATTGACCCCGTTTTCTTCCATAATGCATGTTTCTGGTTTTCATCAGAATGTTTTTCTGCATCTGAAACAACTTTTCTTTCCTTTTGATGTCAGTGTGGAGAAAATAGATTTAAAATTAAATCTTGCAAGTTTGGTAATGCAGTTGATTTAATGAAGGTTACTGCAATAAATGTAAATAATGATACATTTAGATTCTGCCTGCAAACGCTCATTCAGGTCTGTTTGAATTTTTTGTTTCACTTCTAAATACACTTCATCAAAGTAAAATGGGTTACTGTTCCATGTTCACTTCTAAAGATTCTCATTGATTTTGCAATTAAAATCACTCTGAAGTTTTCATACTGTTTATAATCATAAAACTTTTAGAGCAGTTGCATAAAGTGTATTTTACATGGAATAGGTTTATACAAGTGTTGACTTAAATATAATGTATAACCAGGGCTTGACATTACTTTTTTTTCTCACCAGCCACTGTGGCTAGTGGTTTTCCAAAGTTACTAGCCACTCAGCATTTTCACTGGCCACAATTTTGCTGTTGAGAAATTACATTTTATATGATTAAAGTTGACTTTGGCATACTTAAATTACTTGATTTTGAGTCATTTTACTTGATTTAGAAGAATTAAAACCCTTTCAAACTTTCAAATGCAGATTGACCACCCAAATCAAGACTACATTGTATATCAGCTGGTATGTACAGGTGCGGGCAATATAAGCATAATATGAGAAATTTTATTTAGTTATTTTTGTTAGGCTATATAAAAAGAACAAAGAAGCAAATTACAAATACTAAATTTAAAAAATATTTTTTTTTTTTCAGATACATAGGTTTATTTAACATGTATACATTTATTTAACATCTTTTGTTGTTTGATTAACATTAATGACAGACAAGTATTTAATTGGGCTGCTGAATGCATGGACATAATATACTGACACACATTCAGTTTTTACCCACCTGTTTACGTCCACTTAAGCCATAA
This sequence comes from Ctenopharyngodon idella, assembly GCF_019924925.1. NCBI lineage: Eukaryota > Metazoa > Chordata > Actinopteri > Cypriniformes > Xenocyprididae > Ctenopharyngodon > Ctenopharyngodon idella. The sequence goes on along the minus strand of NC_067232.1, from coordinate 18,077,786 downwards.
CCGACTGTATTCACGCGAGATACTCCACACGATGGGCATTTTGACATCTGTGTGCGTGTGTTTGACTATTCAGGCGCAAAGAGAACTGATCGCACGCAAGAGAGAGCGCTTGTGTCATTCAGCGCGATTCCGCCTATCCTGCCTTCACTAACAGCAAGTTAATCGATAAAGAATTGTGATTGAATTGTAATTTTGTGATACGACGAGCTTGGCTACCTTTGATTAGGCTGTAGTCTGAAATTGTATTCAACCCGCCAAAGTGGTTAGTGGGAGTGGCTGTCTTACCTACCACAGCTGAAATCTACCCGCATTTGGCGGGTTGGCGGGTGTTAATGTCAAGCCCTGTGTATAACATTTACATCTATATTCTCTTTTTTCCCTTTTGATATATATTTTTTTTTTTTTTCAAGCATTTTTGTCAACTTGTCCCTAATTAATTGTTCAGTTATTGTCACTATCTATCTTGGGTCTATCAAGTCTAGTCTATGAAGGGGGAGGTGTGAAGGAAATTAATTTTCATGGTGACTTTGATGTAACACGTACATTATGACTTCATTTGAATGCCAACACACATTCCCAAGAGAATCAAGAAATCTTTTGGTTTTTATCACCTTGGCACAGATTCACCAAAGTGAACAACTACTTTGCTAGATGCATTATTTCACCTTATTTCTCTGTTTTTGTCCAGCTAATGAAGCCAAATTTTGTAGATTGAATATATAATATTTATATCAATGCATTTGGCAGCTCTTTTTTAAATATGTGTGCTCACTGGGAATCAAACATATGACCTTGGTGTTGTTAAACCATGTGGTAGATGATGTTCAAAGGGGACATATTGTGAAAATCTGACTTTTTTCGTGTTTAAGTGCTATAATCGGGTCCTCTGTGCATCTACCAACCCAGAAAACATGAAAAAGGACAATCCAGTAACTTTGTTTTGGCAAGCCTTTCTCTGTAAGCATGTGAAAAAACGAGCTGCTCAGATTTCGCTCCCCTAGTGACGTAGAAAGGGGATCTTATTATAATAATACCGCCCCTTAATCTGCACGTTTCCACCAACGGTGCCGTCATTTTGTTTTCGCAAGCGAAAACGTTGTACCAGTTCTAAGGCCATGGCAAAAGTTCGAGCAGAGCATGCTAACTGTTCTGTCGTTGGCTGCACAGACGAGCACAGAATACTATTTAGAGTCTCATTAGCTTGAATAGCCTGCAAGCTCGATTGCTAAAAAAAAGGAGCGTTTCTGTCCGAGCAATATTTTGGAAAAAAATATTAGACCATTTGCAGCATTTGATAGCAATCATAAATGTTAGCCTAGTGTGTATGGCTCTGTTTGGCAAACAGTTACACACTATGTATAGCGGGCGTCCATACGGGTTTTGCACAAGAGATTAACATGACGGCACATGCTAGTCGTTGAGTTGAATCAACTCCACAGCAACTACATAAATTTATCCACTAACCATTCAGAAACATCCAGTTTACTTCTAAAAGTTGTAACTTCTTCCTGAGTCTCTCCATCAGTGTCCGACTCTGGTTTGAACAATGTAAGGCTGAACACCGTTACTGACAATCGTCATTTTGGCTGCATGAGATTCTCCAGCTTTGTTATTGTTGAGCAACTGAAGCACGAGCTGTTAAAGCTCTGCCCTCTTCTGGAAAGGGGGCAGGGAGCAGCAGCTCATTTGCATTTAAAGGGACATATACAAAACAGCATGTTTTTGCTCACACCCAAATCGGGGCAAATTTGACAAGCTATAATAAATGATCTGTGGGGTATTTTGAGCTGAAACTTCACAGACACATTCTGGGGACACCAGAGACTTATAGTATATTACATCTTGCAAAAAGGGTTATAATAGGTCCCCTTTAAAGAATATCCTGTCTGTTCTTTTCAATATAATAACGTAAAAGAGGACTGTGGCTATCAAGCTTCAAAATAACAAAATATGGGTGAGTAAATGATGACAGAATTTTCATTTTAGGTGAATTGTTCTTTTTAATATACATTTGGTGATGCACAAAATAGCTGTTTATCACAAACCTCTCTGTAGTACTCCTGCATTCCTCTAGTCAACCTTTAAAATGTTTGTCATCTTCCATTCATTTGCTGGTTTTCACATTCATTGCATCGTTTCTTCTCCCAGCATACTCTGCTCCAGAGGGGTTCCTCATTTCCGTCTTTAGCGGCCCACTAGCAGCAGACATGAGCATGGCATGCCAATGATAGACTCCAGACTCTATTTATACCTAAACTAGGCTTGAGATTCTCTAATTTTCCCACAAGAGCTTCAGGGGAAACGCATACTGAGAGGAATCTGTCTGCCAAACGGCTCTCTCCGTCAGTCACTGCGCCTTGTTTACGCCATCATGTAGTTCTGTGAGCGCTGCGCTAGTTTTAGCTTAGCATTTGTTGCTTACAGCCTTTGATTTACAGTGCAAATTTAGTGATTTAGTGGTTTTCAGAGCATTCAGATATGTTTAAGATAAGCATCTCCACTTCATATCCTCCAAGGGCCTTTTTCACTTTGCGCTTCCTGCAGCGAAGTCTCACATGAACTTGTAGTTGTCGTTAACACAAAATGTGTACTGATATTCAACACATTTCTCGTCGCAGTACGCCTTCCTGCGAGAGCCAATGACATCGCGTAATGGAGTCGCGCGACTGTAGAAAGTGAGGCCCAGTGGGTAGTTTGTTAACTGGAGCATGGGTGGTCCGATGGGGCAATTTGAGACGTGCGAGTCCCTGCTGATGATTTTAGATAAATTCAGCTGTCAGCACAGACTAATAGATCGCACACACGCGTGCACATACACGAACACATGAACGCACACTTCTATTACCCTCTAATGTGGACCTGGCAGATGTGATTGATTCTGTTAAGAGAGCAGGTTAATTGACCTAAATTCTGTATCAGATTGATTGATTAACTTTGATTGATTTTAATTATTGTGTTTACCGTTTCATCTTCAGCGGAAATTGGTTTGGAAAATTGAAAGTGGTGTATTGGAGGTGCTTAGGTGTTTTAATGAGCCCAGAGAAGATGAAACACAACACTTACCATGCAAATTGCATGTATTTCCTCCCTTTGCGGGCACACTGAATCTATATTGCATACTTTACATATAGTCGTCATGGCGGTTCGCTTGTAACCATAGAGCTGTAGTAGATATACACGCAGTTTCACACATGTCAAGAGGTTTGCACATTAGAACCCAGCAGGCCCCGGTATGACGGCAGTGGCAGGTGGTCGCGAGCTCAATTATAAAATGAAATAAACCTGTTTATGAAGCCTGAGCGAGTGTGATACCTACAGAGGATTTCATTATCATTTAAAGGATATTAAAAAAATCTCTCCCGTAATGCACTGATAAAGCAGCCCTTGGCAAAGCTCAGAGCAAGGACGATTATGAATTGGGCCAATGTGACCAGGGGCATTTGACTGCCAGGGGTCTCGAGCGGTTCACTATGGCCCAACATGCAGAAACAAGCCATTGCAGAACAGAGCTTCAGTGTGCGCACAGTGTAAAATAAACAAAGAAATGAGAAACGTTAACAATTTCTGAACCTTTTTAGTACAAATAAGCATCCTGAACACTTTATAGCTGCTCTTTATAGATGTTCCTTTACATATTTAATGTGTATAATTCGCATATTGCAGTGGTCGGCAATTAAGTTTGGCATCGGGCCAAAAAAACGTTTCGCCACTAGATGGTGGGCCAGAACATAGTCAAAGTATAATTTAAGAAATTAATTGAAAAATGCAACTAGAATTTCCTGTGACAGACTGTTACACGGTCTTTTGTAACTGGTAGTGAGCTGTTGCTCTGTGTTAAATCCTGTAGTAGGACAGTCATTAACAAAAAGCCACATTTGTGTGGCGGTGTCCGGGTTTTACAATGGATACATTAATAAAGCAGAGTAGTGACAAGTAACCTGGCAAGTATCTTCATTCACCAACTTGCAACATAGACTGCCTTGCTAAAACACATATGTGGGAGATGTGGAATGGATAAAAATAACTTGAATAAGCCCATTAATGGCATGTTTGTGTCATGCTCTTAACGAACTATGTTTTATTTCCTCTTTCCATATTGTGAATAATAAATGTGTAACATTTTAATTTGCTTTGTTACACAATGGCCTAAATTATTGTAATAATTATTTGACGTAGCCTACTTTTACACTCAGAATTATTCCTTGGCATCCTCACACACTAAACTGCATTCTTTTCTTTTTTTTTTTTATTGTTTGCGTGTTGGAGGTATGCTATTACATCGTGTGCAGAGTGATGTTAACATTTAAGATAGCTGGTGAGAGAAAATGGCACTATCAAAGAGTCTAAAGAGGAAAGTTGAAAGCAAAAATAGGGCATACAAAGAAGAATGGAAAGACAACTATGTGTTCATCCTACCTGTTTTGTGAATGCAAAGCCGATGTGTCTTATCTGCAACGAAGTTGTCGCTGTTTTCAAAGAATATAACACCGACACCGGACGCGAGCGGCACAACGCGACGCTACAAAAGATAATAGAACTCATTATAATGATATTGTCTACAATGGATGTGACGCGGCGCGACGCGACACAACACATTCCTGACGGTAAACGGATTCCCCGTTCTATTTCTGACGTAGTCCAAGTGATTTTGCTCGGTTGGTTTGTTGCATTTAGTCTAGACAGCTTGTAGCTGTTGCGGCGCGGCGCATCTGGTGTAGACACGGTAATAATATTAGACGGCACCACGAGATGAAGATCAATTTCAGAACCAGCTGCTATCTGCTTGTTAAGTCGTGACGTAAGGAACGCCGTTTCTGGGTCCAAGCCTTGACTCGTTTCACTTGAGAATGGCATCTCCACGGCCGTTTATGAGCGCTATTTATTCATATTAAACATTTAACATTTTAAAGTTAAACATTTAAAATACTTACAGTCTACACAACAGTCTCCGTGCTCACAGCCTCACAGACATTAATATTTTAACGATTTATAAAAGATGAATCACTGTCTGGCCATCTGGGATTTTGGTATGGAGATAAAGGTTATGATTATAATTTTTTGGAAGTATTACACCACATCGTGTGTGTATATTAGCAACATTTGTTGTTTTCTTGTGGTATATGATAGAGCGTTTGGTCCCGGAAGCGCTGCCACGTGACGTCAGACTTAACCGAATTAAAACAATCTGGCTGCGGGCGCGGGCCAGGTATTATTGCTGGCGGGCCGCCTATTGCCGACCACTGGCATATTGCATCTTTATTTCTCATATTTTTGATATTCTGTTTTTTTTGGACATGGAATCTGAGTAGATGCTTGTGGAAACGTCTTTGATAGTCCACCAGACCTCTCTCAGGGGAATAAGAAAATTTCAAACATGTTGACATGTAACCTTATGTAGGTACCGTCCTAAAGGGACTTGAAACAGGCACACATGACTTAAGGTAACTGTGTTTATGGTGTGTATTGAAGTCTGTGGTATTGTCGTTTAGCTGAAGGCATGCTGAATAATGAATTGCTTGATGCTGTAACTTTTGTTGTTATTAATGTACTCTTTTCTGTAAAGTTAAAGCTCTGGCTGTCACGGTTATTACAGCTATAACTGCGAGCGTTTATTATTGGTATTACAGCAACAGCTTGAGACATAAATTCCTAATATACTCTTAGAATAGCTCCAGCTGTGTTTTTAACCACAAAGCGTATTTCTAGCATCACTAATAACTCGCAGTCATTCGTTTGAATTAGTTATAGATTATGTCTCGGAGGCAGATTCACGCTCATTTACAAATCTATGTTCTCGGTACAGTTCACAATCTGTCATATTGTTCTTGAGGGAAATGTGTGTCCAATGCGAATGTCACTTGCTTTAGTGGTTATTCGTAAGTAATCAAAGTCGGTATTAGCATTTTTTTGGTCTAAACATTGCTAGTTATGTAATTATAACATAAAATTATGTTAATGTAAATGTGAAAAATCCATGTTGCACTCATTGTTTCTGTATTATTATGCAGGAATTGCTTTTAAAATTTGAGATAGATCGATAGATAGATAGATAGATAGATAGATAGATAGATAGATAGATAGATAGATAGATAGATGGATGTGTGTATCAATAAATAGGTAGATGGATGGGTAGACAGACAGATAGACAGACAGTTTTTTTTTTTTTGCCACCTCTCTTACTTTGTTTTGTGAAAATCTGGAATGATTACTGCACACGTCAGGGTTTTGTTTACTCCCTCAAGTCAAGCAGACGTGAGCTCCGGGAGGCCAGTCAAAGGCAGCCGTTCAGTCTGGCATATTGGTTTTGTTTTGCTTTGTGGGTTGTGAGTATTTGTGTCTCCGTCTTTGTTCATTTACTCTATCCTCTGCAGTTCAGTCTGTTCTTTATTTAGAGAGCTTGTGACCATGTTGTCTATATTACTCTTGGCGACTGTGTCAGGCTGAGGTGGGCCGCACCATATGGCCATGTGTAAAAAGTGACACAACCTCTGGGTTAGACATGATGGACCAATTGAGAGATTCAGTCCTCTGCATAAACATTTGGTTCTGAAGTGTATATTTGTGTATACCTTCTAGTGTGTTTGTAAATCAGTGCAGTGCAGACAGTACATTTCAGTAAACTGCTTCAAAAGAATCAATTTACTGGTTGTCATAATAGGGGACCTATTATGCCCCTTTTTACAAGATGTAAAATAAGTCTCTGATGTCCCCAGAGTGTGTATGTGAAGTTTTAGCTCAAAATACCCCACAGATAATTTTTTATAGCATGTTAAAATTGCCATATTTGGGGGGTGCGTGAAAACATGCCATTTTTGTGTGTCTCTTTAAATGCAAATGAGCTGCTGCTCCCGGCCCCCTTTTAAGAAGAGGGCGGAGCTTCAAGAGCTTACTCAATAACAAAACAGGACAATCTCATGCACTGAAAATGTCAGAAACTGTCAGTAGCGATGTTCAGCCTTATATGTTCGAACCGGAGTCGGACAATGATGCCTACAGAGCCGGAGAATATATGCTGCATGGAGACAGAACATGTATAGTTTAGTTTAATTACGGTTATAACTTTGTTGTCATCTTGCACGATTAATCTTTAAAAGATCGCGTTCTCGATTTCATCACCCACATTATCTAATTCCTAAATGACAACGATTCGCCCGTGTATATTAAACCTTTGACAAAAATAAAATCGTGACATTCAAATCTGCGTTCGCGCTGCCGTTGATCTGAAGAGAGTTGTCATGTGTAGATATAAACAGCTTCACAATCTTTTCAAACGCACAGTATAATTATTTCTGTGTGACAAATATTCCAATTATAACAGAAATATACAAAAGTTTATTATTCAGTTAGAAACGCTGATGTTACTGATCAAAATATAATAAATTACCTTCTGAAAGTAACTGGACTTCAAATAACAACTGTATCGATTGCATTGTTACGCCACTAGGTGGCAACAAATTTACTGTTAAAAAAGTGTCTATCAGTGAATCATTCTTTCAGAAACAAGTCTTTATGAATCCAACTTACAAAAATATTCTTTTTCACCTGTCTGGATCTTACATGTGTGTTCAAGCATCTTATCTAATTTGTGGTAACACTTTACAATAAGGTTCATTTATGAACTAACCATGAGTGATACATTTGTTAATGTATTTGTTAATCTTTGTTAATGTTAGTTAATAAAAATACAGCTGTTCATAGTTTGTTCATGTTACTTCACAGTGCATTAACTAATGTTAACAAATACAACTCTTGATTTTAATAATGTATTAGTAAATGCTGAAATTAACATTAACAAAGATTAATAAATGCTATAGAAATGCAGCTCATTATTAGTTCAAGTTAATGTAGGCCTAGTTAACTGATGTTATCTAATGAACCTTATTGTAAAGTGTTAGCGAATATGAGATTAGCAGTCTGTTAAATTCATTTTACAAGAATAATAAACACAAAAAGGACTGTCTGAGTTGAGTATTGTGCATTTTTTCCCTTACTACTATTTTTTTATTAGTTGTTTAATTATTTTAATGGAACCGGAATCGTTAGGCGGAACCGGAGCCGGAACCGGAAAATTTCTTACGATTCCCAACCCTAGTCGGGGCCTGAGCAGCATGCCGTCATACTACTCAGAAAATGAAAACGGCTTGTTCTAAGACACAGCTTATGATTTAATGGGTGGATTTTTATCATTATATGGTGGTTGTGTATGCACACACTGCCAACACACATTTATGTTCAAACACCATGTAAAAGTGAAAGGCAAAGTTCACTCTAAAATTAAATTCTGTCATTATTTGCTTTTTTTCTGCTCTTTTCCCATTCATTATAATTGCATAGAAACAAGCAACCAGTACATTCTTTATTATTCTGAGTGGAAGAAAAAAGCTCATAAAGGATTGGATTTTTGATTTTTTGTTTTTTTTTTTTTTTCTGTAAAAATTCACGTTGTCACATCTTGCGATTTTGGGATATTCCACTTATATTTTTTAAGGATCATTGTTAAAGTAAAGTTACTAAACTTTTAAATTACCTTGTCTAACACTGTTGTAACTTTGTCTCTTTTTGTCTTGTCAGATCTTGCTCGGGGTCTTCTTCATCCTGGTGGCCCTTTTGTTCTTTGTGACCTTGTTTATTTCCAAGTAAGTTCCATCAACCTGCACGAAATGTCACTCTGATTGCAGACTCTACTCCTGTCTTTCTTACATACACACATTCACGTTACCAGCAAATGACTCACTCGATTGAAAAGCACAGGAAGAATGGCGTCTCCTTAGAGCACAGTGCAATTTAGGGACACGTTGATTCAGTGCTGGAGTAACCATAAATCTGTTGTTATTGTACACACACACATTCATCAACACCTGCAGCGCTCTAAATTAGCTCACACGTACAATAATTTACCATCATTCTATAGCAGACCATGGAGAACTGTGGTTAATGATGTTTTTAATTCAGTCTCTTATGTGATGATGTTGTTTGTCTTGTTGCAGTCTGGATAAAGCTTTACATTCAGCTGGTATCAGCACTGGATTTATCATCTTTGGGACCAACTTAACCAACCCTCTTAATGAGCTACTGCTGGCGCTGCAACCGGTGAGCAGCATTCTCTCTTTTGTCTCAGAATCACATTTGTGTCCTCAAGTACCAGTGGCAGTTGTGTGCAACCATAGTAGTGTAATGATTTGGGAGGAGAAGGTGCCAGAAATGGAATGCATTGTTCGCTTTGGTTTTACTACGACACTTAGTAGCAGCCGTGGATGTGTCGCAAGAGATGTGAAGAATGCAATCTGCTTACCGTAAGCAGTTTCTGCTGAAACCAGCAGCAGTGAGAAATGGATGATTCTCTAATTGGCAAGTGCACACTGTCAGTCAAAAGTTTGGACACACCTACTCATTCCTTATTATTACTATTTCTTCATTTTTGAATGGTGTGAAAGCTATCAAAACTATAAAATAACACAAATGTGAAAGTATAAAATTATGTAGTGACCATTAAATGTAAAAAAACAAAAAAAAAAAAAAAAAACTTCATGGGGACAACCCAAATACTGTTTTTTATTTATTTATTTATTTATTTTATTTTTTATTTTTTATTTAAAGCAGTATTGAAGAGCTAATTTTTCTAACAAAGATTTACAGCAAAATGTTTGAATTTTAAATGTAGTTTTCTAAAGAAATTTCTACACAGCGGTTCAAGAGTTTGGGGTCGGTAATATTTTTTAAAATGTTTTTGTACTGAAGTTGAGAAGTCTCTTATGCAGTGTTGAGGAAAGTTACTTTTAAAAGTAATGCGTTACAATATTGCGTTACTCCCTAAAAAAGTAACTAATTGCATTATTTAGTTACTTTTTATGTAAAGTAGTGCATTACTTTACTTTTGCATTACGTTTTCTCACCTGGGCTGGGCTTGCTTGTTGTTGTTTTTTTTAATAACAAAAAACAAAACGAAAAAAGTTATATATTTGGCAAATATAAAGCCCCTTTAACACCAAAAGTGAAATGAATAAGCCTCCGGCTGAAGGAAATGCAAACTCACGCCTCTACAGTAGACGGTGCAGCTCAAACAAACCTTTCAGCTGTGCTGCCATTCTTAATTGCAAAAGAATAGGACGCAGGAGAAGAAAGTTTAACACTTACGACAGCAATAAAAACAAAAAAATAAAATAAAACACAAACGTGATGTTTAATAATAATAAAGGTCAATAGCAAAGGCATTGGTTAATAAAGTGAGATTAAAGGATTAGTTCACTTTCAAATGAAAATTAGCCCAAGCTTTATTCACCCTCAAGCCATCCTAGGTGTGCATGACTTTCTTCTTTCTGATGAACACAATCAGAGATATATTAATACATTTCCTAACGCATCCGAGCTTTATAATGGCAGTGAGTGATACCACATCCATTCATCATAAACGTACTCCACACGGCTCCGCAGGGGTTAATAAAGTCCTTCTGATGCGAAGCAATGCATTTGTGTAAAAACAAAATATCCATATTTAACAAGTTATGAAGTAAAATATCTAGCTTCTGGGAGGCGGTCTGATGAAAGCTAGATATTTTACTTCATAACTTGTTAAATATGGATATTATTAACAGTATTATTGTGAAATATTATTACAATTTAAAATATCTGTTTTCTATTTTAATATATTATAAAATGTAATTTATTCCTGTGATCAAAGCTGAATTCTCAGCATCATTACTCCAGTCTTCAGTGTCACATGATCCTTCAGAAATCATTCTAATATGCTGATTTGGTGCTCAAGAAACATTTCTTATTATTATCAACATTAAAAACAGTTGTGCTGCTCGTTTTTGTGGAAACCGTGATGCATTTTTATTTCAAAAGTTCAAAGTTCAAAAGAAAAGCTTTCATTTGAAATAGAAATTTTTGTAACATTATAAATGTCTTTATTGTCACTTGTGATCAATTTAATTTCTCCTCGCTGAATAAAAGTATTAATTTCTTTAAAAAAATGTGTGTACGGTAGTGCATGTCAGCACTATTTATATTTGTTTGCAAAACTCATTTCAAGTATATAAGCAAAATGTGTCAGATCAGAAGGTTTTTAGCATCATGAGAAACATAAATTCAGTCAAATGTGTCCAAACATTTTTTTGCAGGGAGTGTACTTGAAATAACTTCCTCTAATTGGGCCGTATTGCTATAGCTGTAGACCTCAAAGAATATTGAGCATTTATTATAATATATCAACAATAAATATAATACATATGTTAGGCCTTAAATGATTATAGAAATTTTTGGAGTACTATAAATGTGAAATTGACTGCCTTCTAACAGTGTTACTCAGTTTGTATCAATAAAATATTGAAATACTGATAAAACAGTAATTATTAATAAATAAATACATATGCTGATTTATTAATAAATGCTAAATGTTTTAACAAGTTAAATAATAATTTAACAAGTTAAGCATTAATTAAAAATAATACTTTGTTTTTATAATAAAAATAATATTATTAAATATTATATAATATTAAAGTAAATAAAAATAATTATTTTTCATTACAAACCCAAATCCAATGTGAACTATTGGGCAAGGGTTGGGTAGCAGAATATTGAGTATGTATTAATTAGTATTGATTAGATTTGAGTGTAATATGGATTTGAATGGGCAGTGAAGTACCAAAGCAGTTTTTTTCCCCGCTCAATTTATTTTTTTAGTGTTGTGAGACAGGTTACAATCAAGACTATATCCCCAAGTTTTTGGATATGTATTTCACTGGCTCAGACTAAACATTTACCTTGATCAGGTTTAAAAACATTTCAAAACTGTATGTCTTATATTCATAATTCTTGACGGTTGTGGTTTCATCTAGTTAGCTCCTCGAAGCAGAAACCAAGAAATATGATGCCACTGAACCACAATACCACAATCTGCAAGTACAACAGTGTACAAATCCCAAAAAGAAATATAAGACCCTGAACAGTTTGGCCTGTGGCCGCTTGTCTTATAAAAAGATGTGATGACCTCTGAATTAAGTGCTATTTATGAATCAGAAATAAGTACGCTTTTCATCATTTAGTGCTTTTGGAAGAGATTTCAAATCCTTCAATCTTCTTCAAGTAGAGCAATGATCAGTTTCCATGTGCTTGAATAAAATATGATCGCTTGTTTCACTCGCTACTTAAGATGGGTTGATTAAACCAAATTGTTCAGGAATCCAGACCATTGATTTCAGCAATTAGGCCATGTGAAAAGAGAAAAAGAAAAGTAATTTGCAGAGAGATAAGACATTCAGGCCAGAGAATCATTGCTCATGCTTCCAGAAACATTTCTAATTTGTGCTTCATGATGTCATTGACCATATTCCATCCTCGATATGAGGGCAGCAGGTAAGGTCAGTGTGTTTTGCTCATTTCAAAAAAGCATTTCAGCTCCAGTGGAGTTATGGAGGACAAGCTGCCAACGGAAGAGGCATTGTCATTTGTACAAGCCAGCAACTCTTCCAGGAAAAGGACCATTTTTAGCTTGACTTTCAAACAGTTCTGCCATGTACTTCCTGTGGCTCTTTTGAGATGAAATGCATTGAAAATAGTCGGAATTGCTGAAAGATCACCTCAGAGTTGTGAAGCGATACGTCTCTCGCACAGGAGTGGCAGTATTTTAGGCCACCACTGAGAGTGTGAGTGTAAATATATCCTTTGTGCCTCCAGCATTGTGTGGTTTGTGAAACATGCATCACTTACTCTAAAAACACTTCGGTACAAAAGGAAAAGGCACAGAAAGCGGACAGCACTATCATGGCCTTCCGGCCATCTTCATTGTCGGGTTAATAGTTCTTTTAGTTGACACTAAGGCCTGAAAAGTGTTTGTTGTGTGTGTAGATGAATAGTGACTGTTTTGTAGCCCTTGTGAATGGCTGAAACAGAGCTTGCCATCCAGACCTGGTTGATGTTTCTTTCCCTCCATCAGGTTTTCCCACTGGACTATGTTCTCATCACCACCATCACCATGTACTTTGTCTTCACCTCCATGGCCGGGATCCGTAACATGGGGATCTGGTTCTTCTGGATACGGGTGAGACACAACATGTTGTTTCTTTTTCATCTTCATTCACCTGTTTTATTAAGCAATTTCACGCTGGAAAGAGTGTTATTGTACTGAATTTTAGCAAAGACTATAGATATAGAAAAAACAGTTCACTCCTATTAGTTATGAATAGTTATGAGAAAATGCAACACGCAATATGGTAGAATACGTCCTGCCTTCTAAGTAAAAGAGCCAATCGCTGATTGATAAAGTCATTGCGTCACTGCAGCTGCCGTTATAAGCTCCGGTTCCCACAGAAACCTGAGACTTGCATTCAGGACTGCACATGCGCATTGGCTAGTCTAGCCTGAAAAATAAGCTTTTTTTAACGCTATTTGAACATAAGAAACAACATTTATGGGATAGTTCATGTCAGATTTTGTTGCTGATTTGAAATATGTTATTTAATTGTGAGTTCGCCAAGCAGTTTTTGAGATTTCAAGATTCCCCCATTCAAATAGATAGGAGTTGGTCTTGGATGCCCAAAATAGCTGCCCGGAGGCAAATATGGCCACAGAGTGAACAGACTTTCTTTGAAAGGGACTTTGATTTTAGTGATTAAATTTAGCTTATTTGTATAGGCCAAAGTTTGAAGGTATGTGAGTAAGGTATGTTTTTTATCATTACATATAACAACAATATCTATTGTGTATGTTAGGCCTGATTTATGTGTGTGTGTGTGTGTGTGTGTGTGTAGATATATACAGGGGTGCACATAACTTTTTTGGTCTGGTTCTCAAGGGAACACCTGGAGATGTTGCTTGGTACTCATACTTTACGCAGCACTCTTAACCTACAAGTTGTCGTCATCACTTTCCTCCTGACTGCTCTCCTCACTATCTTCTTTGCTTTCGAACATGGTAGATGATGATGATGATGTTTTGTTTTTATTTTATTAACACTAATGACACAGACAACAGCAGGAATATTAGGCTGCTGTCACTTTAAGACCGAATGTACGGACACACATCCGGTTTCTTTCTTAACCGTTCACTTATGACATAACCGAGAGAATACTTGCCGAGATGGGTATTTTGACAAAATTTTGTGTGTATGTGTCCGTTCAAGCGCAAGTAAACGTGAAAGAAGAATTAATTATGTGTTCGATCACTGTCTGAAAGCCTCTCTCTCTCTCTCTCTCTCTCTCTCTCTCTCAGCATGCGCGCGCTTCGGGTGAGTGAGGCGTGCGAGTCCGGATTTTTGACTCCTCTTCCACGTTTAAAATCGTTTGAATGTGTAAATTGGCAAGACAAAACACGTCCAAATGATAAACTTTCACATTATGATGGCTAAACTTGGCAGTTAATCTGCGAATCACATGCATGCCGAACCATGGGGGCTGGTCCGTACGGATCACAGATCAACTGTGATCCGTTGCACCCCTAATAATTAATGAACACACTTATCATCATGATTGCTATCTTACCAGAGAAGGGGGAAAATCCTACTCTTGTAAGTAAATGTGTCCCTGTCCCAAAAAATGTTGGTACTCGAAAGCGCTTCCCTCCACGTTTTCTGGTACGCATCACTTATTTTTACCACGCATACGCAGCTGCGCACCAGTTATGTGCACGCCTGTGTGTGTAAAAATGTTATGAATTTTATATATATGTGTGTGTGTGTGTGTGTGTGTGTGTATATATATATATATATATATATATATATATATATATATATATATATATATATATATATATATATATATATACACACACATATATAAAATTCATAACATTTTTAGTAAATTAAATGATACATATTTCATTACAAATTAATTCATTACAAAAAATAACAATAATTTCACTTTCTTTCTTTTTATATTGTTTCATAATTTCATTTAATATATCAAAAATAAATATGGTATATGTTAGGCCTTATATATAATTATAGAATTTTTTTGAAATACTATAAATACTATAAATGTGAAATTGACTGTCTTCTAACAGTGTTTTTCAGTGTATCAATAAAATATTGATATGCTGATAAAATAATAATTATTAATTAATACATGAATTCATATCCTGATTTATTAATAAATAAATTCATAGTATTTTAATAAGTTAAGTAATACATATTTAACATTAATTAAAAATAATAATAATACTAATAATAAAAACTATTATTTTTCATTACAAACCAAAATCCATTGTGAACTACTGAGCAAGGGTTGGGTAGCAGACCTCAGTAACGCATCAAGATTCATAGCTTGGAATAATTCTGATAATTCATTTTAGCATTTTTACTTTGTACCGTAACTGCACCTTTTGACCATTTCACTTGGGGAAAAAAGTAGTTTTCATTTCGGTTTTGACCCTCTATATTTTTAATATAGTTTAGTAACCACTATGGCAATGAGGATCCTTGTTTTTGTTGTTCTTAATGCAGTGTTATTTGCATATATGTGCATTTCTGCAGTTCAGAGTGCTGTAGACTCATAGCACTCAGTCATATGACTAATATAAGGATGTTCTTGTTTCTTTTTGTGCAGCTGTATAAGATCAGGCCTCAGAGAACCCGACCGCAGGCCCTCCTCTTCCTCTGCATGATCCTCCTCCTCATCGTCCTCCACACCAGCTACATGATCTACAGTCTGGCCCCGCAATACGTCATGTATGGCAGCCAGAAATACCTGCTGCAGGTGAGATGTGGGTTTGTTTGTGTAACAGTCAATCCCCTGTGCTGCACTGCATTAGGATTACAGGATTACAGCTGTCGTATTCTGAGCAAACAGGGCCCACGCCGGTGACATAAGTATGTAATGATCAACCCTTTACAAAGCAAGTGTTTGAAAGCCTTTCAAAACCATCTCTCCCGACTCTCTTTAAAACCCATTAAAGGCCTTCCTGCATCTGTTATTTATTTATTTTTACTTCTTTAAAGGTCTGTACATTTATGTGAGGTTAAAAACTGTCTGATATCTTTGACCTGTTCATGTTAAGTGTGAACGCTTGCCTGCATGTTCTTTACTGCAAATCTATACATCCTCTCTTATGTAGCCTAACAACTTTTGGCATAAAATCTGATCCACGTTGCAGCTTATTCTGGCCAAAAACCACCCACTTAGACAGGAAGACCCTTCAGACCTATATGTGACGCCTCCATCCGCACTTTGTGGGTTTTTATGTGCTAAATGATACCAAATTAATAGATTATTATGGAAAAAACACAACATAAAGTATGATAAAGCTAGTCAATCAAAGTGCACATGGCAGTTTCAGTCAGTGCTTGCCATTTTTATTTGCACTATGCATCATGTGGTCATTGAACGGATTGTGAGCGGCCCATGGGCATCTGAGGCTGAAACTGACAAACTCTTCATCAATCAAATCTGATTTCTATTCACTTCCTTGAAGGGTAGCAGTCATTCTGCATCTATCCACTGGTGCATGTTATCCTGTTTGATTACTTTCAAAAGTTATGCTGCCTTTACGTAAATACAAGCTCAAATGAAGAATAATTTGCTGTGAGTCTGACAAGCTGTCGGAAGGCTGATGGGGCAAATCGTCTGCCGAGGATAGAGAAGGAAGAACAGCTCGCGGCAAGATCGAACCTCTCGTTCTACTCTGTAAACATCACAGCATGTGTCAAAATCTGACCAATTACGTCTGTTCTTCGCCCCTCTGCAGCATCAGATGTAAATATTGAAATAAACATAACATAAACATAATAAACATAAACGAACCTGAGAAATACATGTGCTTTGCAGGGTTTTGCGCCATGCGCAATTGAATTGAGAATGCTTTTTAAATTCCAATTGAATTTCTGAATTGGAACTGAGGTAGCAAACAGGATGCAGAATTGGATTTTAAATTGGAATGGTAGGAAGAGTAATTTACTGAAGTACAATTAAAAGAAATTCATAACTAATTTTTAGTAGCTAGAAAAAGCATTGTTTTAATTAATGTTTATTATGTATTTAATTTATTTTAAAATAATATATTATTATATTATTTCATAAATAATAATAATATATTTATTATTTATTTATCAAATGTTTATTATTTTATAAGTATTTATTATTTTAATATTTATACATTTGGCTTTCTAAACTGATATGGACTGGGTAATGTGTTAGGAACGAAAGGATGCCACATCATTTGATGGAAATGAAAATTATCAACTTATAGAGGACTGAATTCAAAGACACCCCGAAAATCAAAGTGAAAAAAATGATGCAACAGGCTAAGTCCATTTTGCTGAAATTTCATTGCAGCAACTCAAAATGGTACTAGTAATAGTAGTTTGTATGGCCCCCACGTGCTTGTATGCATGCCTGACAACATCGGGGCATGCTCCCAATGATATGACGGATGGTGTCCTGGGGTATTTCCTCCCAGATCTGGACCAGGGCAGTCTGAGATGCAACCTGGCGGCGTCGGATGGACCGAAACATAATGTCCCAGAGGTGTTCTATTGGATTTAGGTCAGGTGAGCGTGGGGGCCATTCAGTGGTATCAATTCCTTCATCCTCCAGGAACTGCCTGCAGACTCTCGCCACATGAGGCCGGGCATTGTCATGCACCAGGAGGAACCCAGGACCCACTGCACCAGCGTAGGGTCTGACAATGGGTCCAAGGATTTCCCGATACCTAATGGCAGTCAGGGTGCCATTGTATAGCCTGTAGAGGTCTGTGCGTCCCTCCATGGATATGCCTCCCCAGACCATCACTGACCCACCACCAAACCGGTCATGCTGAACGATGTTACAGGCAGCATAACGTTCTCCACGGCTTCTCCAGACCCTTTTACGTCTGTCACATGTGCTCAGGGTGAACCTGCTCTCATCTGAAAAGCACAGGGCGCCATTGGTGGACCTGCCAATTCTGGTGTTCAATGGCAAATGCCGATTGAGCTCCACGGTGCTGGGCAGTGAGCACAGGGCCCACTAGAGGACGTCAGGCCCTCAGGCCACCCTCGTGAAGTCTGTTTCTGATTGTTTGGTCAGAGACATTCACACCAGTGGCCTGCTGGAGGTAATTTTGTAGGGCTCTGGCAGTGCTCATCCTGTTCCTCCTTGCACAAAGGAGCAGGAACCGGTCCTGCTGATGGGTTAAGGACCTTCTACGGCCCTGTCCAGCTCTCCTAGAGTAACTGCCTGTCTCCTGGAATCTCCTCCATGCTCTTGAGACTGTGCTGGGAGACACAGCAAACCTTCTGGCAACGGCACGTATTGATGTGCCATCCTGGATGAGTTGGACTGCCTGTGCAACCTCTGTAGGGTCCAGGTATCGCCTCATGCTGCCAGTAGTGACGCTGACCCTAGCCAAATGCAAAACTAGTGAAAAACAGTCCGAAAAGATGAGTAGGGAAAAAAATGTCAGTGGCCTCCACCTGTAAAACCATTCCTGTTTTGGGGGTCGTCTCATTGTTGCCCATCTAGTGCACCTGTTGTTAATTTCATTAACACCAAAGCAGCTGAAACTGATTAACAGCCTCCTCTGCTACTTAACTGACCAGATCAATATCCCAGGAGTTTAACCAGGACTTGATGCTATTCTCTGATTAAAAAGTGTTCCTTTAATTTTTTTGAGCAGTGTAGTTCATGCATTTACTTTTAAACAAATGAGGTTTACTCGTTTCATCTAGCATAAACAGCAATGCATTATCTCGAAGCACATGGAATGTGTAATCGAAACTGTAATTGAATTTCTGAACACATTCCTGTAATGTAATAACCCAAAAAGCTTATAAATCAGTCAGTCTGCCTCTTATAATTAGTATGTGTCCTATGAAATTATGCAGAATGAGTCAGTCAGAACTTTGTTTGCTTTGCTTTGTTATCAGTATTCTTGTAAGAGAGGGTTCTAGAAATATAAGTGTTGTTTATACTCACTCTAGTCTGTGTTGTTTTAGCACCAGTTTACTAAAGGAATTATGCCAATTAGGTTCAATTATAAATTACCTCTTTAAAATGACGAAAGTGTGCTCAACAACACCACGTTTGCATATATGGCAGGTTTAATGCTCTTCTCCATCATCTGATGAATTACTACTGCTATGATTAATGTAAACATCTTTTTTTAATGAAATAGCTTTTACTGCCTGCTTTCCCTTTAGCGCTAATAGAGCCATTCACATACATATCATAGCACCAGGAATATAGAAGAGTTTTGTTAATAAGGTGCAGTATAATGAGTCTAATTTAAATAGAAAGGAGGCATTGAAAAGATTGACAATGACTTAATTTTAATACTGTAAGGCTATTAAACTGGATTGTGGGTAGTTAGTGAATATGATTTTTTTATACTGAAAAAATAATGTGTCTTGTGAATTACTCCCAGAATATAGTAAGTTATAAGGTGAGTATGAAAAAAGACAAATCTCAAATCACAGTGCTAATGTTTTACATATGCTCATGTAAAAAAACGAAAGCATATTGCTTTTGGTTCACTTGCTTGCATTTAGAGTCATATTCCATAGATCAGATTGGTCTTATTGATTTGGGCTTTTTTTTTTTTTGTCCCCAGACCCCAGTGCCCACAACAAACTCATCACAGGGCAATCACTCTGCTGCCATCACCAAGATATGTGACGCAGACGCTCCTGAAGGTAAGACTGACATTTTTTATCACCCACAGAGTGACCGACGTTGGTGGATAATGCTTCATCATTCCATATAGGAAGGTTGATGAGAGTTTTAAAGAGAGAGGTATATCATTGAAAATGTTTTTTTGTTGCTCTCTTGAAGTTCTGCAAAAATCTGCAAAGAAGCTAGCCAATAATAACAGAGGTCGTTTACATATAGAGGTGTAAAAGAGCCTGTAAAATTCTAAGGGTCTGAGAGAGGGCAGAAAATGGTCATGTATTTTTTTTCCCTTTTGACAAGAAACCTTGACTTTTGTTGCAAGAAACCTTGACTACCATTATAAGTGGACTTCAGGTGAAAATTGTAGTGTTGGGCTCCTTTAAAGTGTCTTTGGCTGTGGAGCGCAACTGTGACGCCTACATGTTCAGCACCTTGGTTCCTGAAGTATTGTTCCCAACTTACCATTCATCTTCTCTGCTATTTAAAAAAACAAACCAAAAAAAAAAAAAACATGGAAAATTTCTAAACCATGGCCTAAATCAACCAACTCTGAGATGAATGACTCTAACACAAACTTTGAATTAAAGTAAAAAATAAATTAATTAATTAATTAATAAATAAATAAAAAGTTAGTAAATCTCAAAAAAGTACTTAAAAAGTAATACTTTTATTCAGCAGGAATGCATTAAGTTGATCAAACATGGCAGTAAATTTGTTAAAAAAAAAATTTTTTTGTAATATTTCAGAATTTCTGTTTCATATAAATGCTGTTCTTTTGAACGATCTATTCATCAAAGAATCCTGAATTAAATGTATTATGGTTTCCACAAAAATTTTAAGCAGCACAACTGTTTTCAACATTGATAATAGTAATAAAAAAACATATTAGAAGGATATTCTGAAGGATCATGTGACACTGAAGACTGGAGTAATGATGCTGAAAATTCACCCTTGCCATTACAGGAATTTTAAAATGTAATTAAAATTAGTGCTTTAGATTAATCGCATCTAACATAAATGTTTGTAAATATATAATATGTGTGTGTGCGTGTGTATATATATATATGTATATAAAATGAATCTTAATTATGTCAGATAACACTTAAGCAAAACATGGTCAGGTCAAAGTGTCTGAATAATTTTTGGTTCCAAATTTTTATCAATTTTACTGGTAGTCCACTGTATGAAGAATTTTTGGGTATAATATTACACACTTTACTGTATTTTGCTATCCTCACTTACATAAATGAACTATAGTATGCTGCACCCACTAGTAAAAATATCTCAAAAATATCAAAAATGTCTGAATAATTTTTGGTTTGTTAGATGCTATTAAATGTGATTAATCGATTTGACCTCTTATTAGAATTGAACACAGTTCTTTTAATTTGTTACAATATTTCACAATATTACTGTTTTTACTGTATTTTTGATTAAATAAATGCAGCCTTGGCGAGCAGAAGAGACTTCTTTCAAGAACATTTAAAAAATCTTACCGCACGCTTTTGAACAGTAGTGTACTTTGTTTTATCTACTCATCTTATGAAGCATTGTGAATGATGCAAATGAATCAAAAATAATAGTACAATATAAAACTATAAATGTATACATATAAAAGCAATATTTTAAGTTTGTTGCAAAATAATAATTTGTACGCAAGTAGCTCGAGAGGCTCGATTACATCGTTCACAGTGCTTCATGAGAGTGGATCTCTTCTACCTCGATTTATGTTCATGGTAACAGCAATTGGTGTCTTCAGAATTATGTTAGCAGTTTAGTTCTTCACTGGGAATTTTGCAATTAAACTCGACTGAACACACTTACGGTTTCTAAAGAAGCATATATCATCCATTAACAACCTCAGAGCTCATAGTAGGTCTGTTTTGAAAGGTTTATATGTTAGTGTTGAACATCAGTATCTCTGTGGAGAAAATAAATGGGATTTTTACTTCTGGAACCCAACTGTTGTGCTGTTCTCACTCATTATATATGCAACAAACTGATATTTACTTGTTCTCTCTGAACTGTTTGTGTTCTCGATTACAGTGAGGTGGCCATGCAAATACAAGCTTGACTATCAGTTGCCCTCTGATCCAAACAGTTCTAAATATTTATTGGTATGTCAGTTATGAAAAGATGAGCAGAGTACTCAGTAAATAGAACGAAATGGATTTCGCAGAGGACATTATGCATATAAGAAGCGGCAGCTTTTAATGATGATAGATGTGAGATGAAATGGTAAACCAGCAGGAGACAGACTCACAATCTGAATAGGAGATAAAAATCGTTTCAGGTGTGACGGACCATTGCGTTTTTGTACTTCTGTATCTGAATGTGTTTTGTCAGAGTTTTAATATATCCGAGTGTTTGGTTTTGTGTGCTCAATCAATGAGGAAAGACTGTAAATAGTCTTGATAATACAAAGATATGAAGTTAGATGTCATGCCTGCTGAACATGACCCTTGCAGCTTTGCTCTGTGTTCATTACGAAAGGGTGAGACGGCAAATAACGCAGTCTGTCAGATGGAGACCTACATTAATTAAAATGCTGTAAAATTAGTGCCTTATACCAGCAAAAGTGTTAATTACAATCTATAGGGTTAATTGCCACTATACGTTTGCAGTTAATTGCAGATAGATCTGTGTGTTTTGAGTGTGCAGTGCGTCTAGATCAACGTATTATAGATACCGCAGTCAGAGATTGTATTCTCACGATGGCAGAAGGGGGGAAAGGCGACTTAAAAATACAGAATGATGTTGGGATTTACTGTAAAAGCTTTGATTTAATGTTTTAACAGCGAGATAACATGCTCTGTATTGCGACGAGTGATTTTAAAGCTCTTTAACATCTAGTTAATTTAATACTAGGTCTGTCTCTCAGTGTGTTTTTGACACATTTTATGAGATCAACTTCAAAAGCTGGGAAATAGAGCTATAAGTTATTCCTTAATGTCACGGTGGATTCAGATCAGATTGGTTATGGTTTGATATACTGCCATCAAGCCTGAGTGTGCAGTCATGATACTGTTTTCCATCCAGAGGAGGGCACTCCGATATTACAATCCAATCTCATTGAAGGATATTGGAATAATAGTGAAATCAAAAATATTAATATGCAATTGGATCAGTGAACCAAGAAGAAGTGGCCAATCTTCCTTAATGTCCTTAAGACGTGTCCCCCATCAGCTGTAACCTTTCCTAAAATATACCTCTCTGTGCTGGGCTATATTCCACCTTCTAATTGCTTCTTACTCACTTCAAGTCCTCGGATTCTGCCAGAATATCATACTGACAGGCTAAGAATTTCTTGTACACCCCATTTTTATAGGCTGCTATTAAAAATTCAAGTCATGTTAGACCTGACTTCAGCCGCAAAGTGATCGTATTAGCTAGATATATTTTACATTTTCTGAAATAAATGTAAGTGTTGCTTGCTCAAAACTCACTCCCACAGTAGTTGCTATGCGATTGCTAAATTGTTCTGAATAGTTTTCTGTTGCTAGGGTGTTCTAGGTGGTTGCTACGCAGTTTCTGCAGTGTTCAACATGGTTTTAGCATGTATCTACACCGTTACGGCTCGGGTCCCTTCAGTGTAAGTAAATGCCACTTGTTTTATCGCCTGCCAGGTGAAAAGAAAAAGTCAGATTGCTCTGGACAGTAATAGCACAACTCTCTTCAACAAGCTGCATGATTTGAAGTATCATTCATGTTCGGAGCACAAACGGTGCGGGTTGTACATGCTGTTCAAATCTCTAACCTTACTGTACTGTATGAGCAACAACAATTGTGATGTTTTCATTGGCAGATACCTCTAATAAGAAGAACAAGCTGAGCAAAAAACAGTAGAAAATGGTTGTGTCGCATTAGTCTGTGCCTGCGTGAACACTTCCCCATATGTCTCCTTCAAACAATGCTTTGTATCATAACCCAATTAAGTCTCTCAAAGCCAAAATGAGGCACTGTCTCGCACAATGGAGGATAAATCTGTGCAACAGAAGTTGCTCTGCGGGTCACCCGAAATTGATCCATCTCCAGTTGACTCGCACTTTAGAACCAGCATAGTTTTAAGCCGTCTGCTTGCCAACCAGCACAGCCTCCCAATCTGTTTGTGTGGGTTTTGGCCTTTTCCCATCTGCAGTCGGTCAGCGGAGCCCAGTCATTGTGTTTCTGCCACCTACCCATCATCAGCAAAACGCCTCATTACTGTTTTCAGATAGAACAGCGCAAGACAAGCTGTACACTGTCCATTAGCACGGGACTCTCCATCGCTTCACTGTGGGAGATGTGATTTCCTTTTGCTTTTATTACAATTACTGTTCACATCGGTATGATACAGCTTTTGGTAAAATGGTTATAAAAGACATGGTGCAATAAAAGGTTTTTGACAATCTACATAAATCTGGAAGCATTTGATATTCCTTAATATTAGCTCATTTTATTTGAACCAAGTTTCCTTTACTGAGGTTTGAATCCATTAGACATGCTGAGTGGAATTAAAAGCTCTCAGCAGTTTGTTTGTGGTAAGTTAATCGACAAAATTGCTGCTTATTTCGATTTTTTTCTTATTTTTCTGAATCATCTGTCTCTATCTTTCTCCAGATGGTGTATCGCTACAAATATTTGACTGTTCCTGTGGTTGCCTCTGATATTGAGACTCTTGCCTCATTATCGGGGTTTGATTTCTGTGATTGGAGTCGTTCTAGCTGCGAGGCGGCTGTTTTTCACCCCGAATGATTTCTCAGATCGTTGCAGTGAAGTCAGATTTGTTGTCTTTGTTGTAGATAATAGGAACAGGCTAACGGTTAATTTTCCACGCCTGAGTCCAAAAAGAGACTGTTTTTGATCCGTTTAATGATGCTTACTGATGAGAGCTGGTCAGCTTGGTTGAGGAAGTGAGCGTAAATGATTGTTATGTGTTGATGTGATTTATGGTTGTATAATGTCCGGTAGAGGTCATTCGTATAACAATCATTCAACAGCCACTCAGATGAATTATAGTCCAGCTGTAACAAAGCAAAGTCTACTTGATATTTGGGCTACTGTGTGAATCAGCGGTTCATGTTAATTCTAAGATGGTCTGAACGTTCTACAAATAGGTTACGTTTATATATATGTATACATATATACGTTTATATATATATATATATATATATGTATATTGGGCTGGGTAAAAAATATAAATTTCTCAATTTTAAACGATTCTCATTTTTACGAACCAATATCAATTCTTAAATCCCAAGAATCGATTAGTCTGTTTTCAGTTGATGAATGAACAGAACATGTAGCATGCCTCCCATCCAATAAATAGCAGTAATCTTTGTGCTTTGTTACTTTTGATATGAAGCAAGGTCTCAGATTTCAAATGACCTCCATCTTATTATGAGATTCAAAAAGTAAATACCGTTTTGGCGCTGTTTAATGTGGCGTGACAGATCGCTTTAGCGCCTCAGTTAAAGAGAAGCGGCAGCACGGAGCGCATGTGAACATCCTCTCCTCTGCTTTAATACCAGTTACAGTGTGAAATAAACATGAATAAACATCTGAAGGTATGTTAAAATATACAGTACAACTTGGCGAAATCCGTATAATGTTTCGTGTAATAGCTCAATCAGTGTTTCAACCTCGGAAAGACGTCAATAAAACAGCTTGTAAACAATGTCTCGTAACGTCACATTTACCTCAGAAAAACATGTTCAGTGACCATGAACTCATTAGTCAGCTAGAAAAATGAACTCTAGAGAGCAGCATTCTGATAAATATATGCACCGTTACATATTCATGATAATTTTTAATGTTCTTCAATATTTAATGCATGTTTGAATAAATCAGTTATGACAGCCACGATTTAAATGTTTATATTTCAAAAAAATGAATTGGAGTAGAAATATGATTATTTAATTCTAAACTTTATTTATTATAAAAAACATCATTGAGTGTAATTTAAGTGTTTGTATAAATAAGTTAATTTTAACCTTCAATATTGTAGTAATGTAGTACCAACTGACTCTCATGTGTAGTTTACAGCATTAGTTGAGAGAAAATTTGCCATGTACTGTAACTGATATACTACATCCAAAATAATCGATATTGAATTGGAATCGGAATCTAATCGAATCGCAAGCATGTAAATAGAAATCTAATCTAATCATGAAAATTGTGTCAATACCCAGCCCTAATATATAAATATATATATATATATATATATATATATATATATATATATAAATATATAAATGGGATATACTGTATGTGCATCGTTTGTTTTACTTCTGACATATATATATTTTTTCTTTAAAGGGTGTCTATTTACACTAAGTGCTTGTTGGCAAATGCTATTTACACTAGCTCCACCCACCAATGTCTGGTTGGGCCACTCAAGTTTAAAAAAGACGTGGAATTGAATGCCTTCAGTAGTGCAGCAATAGCGAGTGAGGCTCGCAGACCTGGCTTTTACCACGATCGACGAGGGTTCGAGTCTGCCTTTTGCCAAGCTCACTCTTCTCTATTTCCCCATCACATATTACATCAGAAAGTAATTTATTTTCAATAAAAATGAAAATAATGTTCTAAAAGTGGAAATAAACTGCCTAACGAGTGTTTAATAATATTAAAGGTATTTATTGGGTAGGGTTAGGGGAAGGTGTAGGGAGGGGTTTTTATTCTCCTAATAAGGCAGCATCCATTTAATAATTTTAATAAAAATAATCATTTACACTCTGATATTATTGCATCCTGTTAATGCACAAAAATACTGAGGTGCAAATAGTATCTGCCAATATAAAGTGTAGCATCTAATTACTATTTACACTTTCTGCAAACTGTTTTTACATGGTGTAAATAGAATCTATCGCTATTTTCACCTAGTGTAAATAGCATCTATTGCTGAAAAAAATGCTATTTTTCACTTAGTATAAATAGCCTCTAATTTCTTAGTGTAAGTAGCACCTATTGCTATTTGCACTTCTCTTTGTCTTTTAAATTTTAATTAAAAACTTAAAAATTTATTTAAAACTTCAATTAAAATTAAGTAGCCACATTTTATTTTAAAATTATTTATTTATTTTAATTTAATGTTTTTAATATTTAATTAATTATTAGCTTTCCATCAATTCACGTCCCCTCTGTAGTTCCTTCACTAACCCCAGTTTAGGAAACCCTGATGTAATGTAATTTTCTTTCTCTTTGTATTATTTTTATATTAATATCATAAGGTAAAAAGTTAGGTCAAAAGAAATGTAAAAGTTTTGTGTGTGCTGGTCACAAAATTCAGTCCACTTTTTTTCCCAGCAGTTCGGATGCTGATATGGTCGTAGTGATTAATATGATGCTCATGAACACAAAAGTGTCCCTTGTTGAGCTCTTTTTTGTCTTAAAGAGAAATGAAGGACTCCTCTTTTCCTCTTTTAAAGAGTAATAAATGACAAAAAGCATGTTAAGACAGAGTGCCTCAAGTAGCCGCTTAATTATTGTAATTGAATGAGTAATCAATTCAGCCTTTTCCCCAGTTCTCTCCAGACTCTACTCTCAGTCTCAACCTATCACCTGTCACTTTGAGACCCTTGATGAGACGAGGGTTTCCTGGCCCCACGTGTTTTCATCCTCTCTGTACCTGTTGACCTGCAGCAAAAACCTGCCCTGCCAGCTGGCCTGTGGATGAAAGAATTGAATAATATCGACTTTTTCTCGCTCTCTCTTCTTTTGTTGCCGTTTTTCATCTGCAGTCCACTCGCTCTGCCAGATCGTTCTCTCTTGTGCAGCAACCCGAGTCTTCTCATCACACTGGAAGCTGCTCTGTCTTGCGTAACAGCCGTTGCACAACCAGGCGTGAGTGGGAGGAAGTGTCAAGCAGGGAGAACACATGCGACAGGGAGGGCGCGGTATCCAACCGAGAGCATCTCTCCCCGCAAGGCCCGACCCGTGCTCTTGAACCCCGCCACTTCCACACCTCAAGTCAACAGAGCAAGAGGCGAGACCTGCTTCACAGAGCACAGCTTGGATTGGCAATAATGCTGGGGTTGGGTTGTCCTTCAAGCTCTTGGAGGAAGTGCTTTGTGTTTGAGTGATAGAGAGTGTCAATTAGTGCCGGGCGGTAGGATGGGATATACAGTGCGACGGTAGAAATGTGTCAGTCCGGTAGAGATTATGCTGTAAGGTAGTAGATATATTTGTGTTGTTGGTAGTTGGCAGGACTGCTTTACGTTATTTTCATGTGAAAGTGAAATACGAATAAATGTTAAAATATAGAGGGTGACATCCTAAACAAGTCAAAATGTTGTTTTAAGAGTTTAGTTGCTTACAGTTTCCAAGTACGGCGACTGGGAGGTGACACTCAGTTTTCACTTAGTTTTATTGTGGGGAAGACATATTAACTCGTAGAAATGTGATAAGTCGTGGCCACAAGATCATTTTTTAAGAATAATTAAGAATGACAAAATAAGGGCAGAATTAAGAAATGATTATATTAATATATTATATATATTATATTCTGCCCTCCCTAATGTCTAATCAGTCAAATCATGTAAAGTGACTGTCGTAAAATTCAGTCTACTGTGAAACATGTTTGATATTAAAACGTTTTATTAAGCTGCGCATTAAGCTGTTAAAGAACTCACTGTTCCTAGGCAGCTTTCTGTGCATGCACTTTGGGCATAGTATACGTGCCCCAACGGTCACATACACAGAAAAATACGCCACGTATTCTCATAAACAGTCAGTTATGTCTTAAGTGAACAACAGTTGGAAAACGAATCAGATGTGTGTCCATATATTAGGTCTTAAAGTGACAGCAGCCTAATAAACCTGCTGCAGTCCGTGTCATTAATGTCAATCAAACAACAAAAGAAAAAGAGAAATCACTCACTGATGTTTACTGAATAACTTTAGTAGCTTTAATAAGAATAATTGTATATTTAAATCATACAGTGAAGACAGTGCTGTGTTGCAGTATGTAGTGTTTTATTGGTAACACTTACAATAAGGTTCATTAGTTAACATTAGTTAACTACATTAGTTCTCATGAACTAATAATGAACTGCACTTCTACAGCATTTATTAATCTTTGTTAATGTTAATTCCAACATTTACTTATACATTATTAAAATCTTGTTAACATTAGTTATTGCACTGTGAACTAACATGAACAAACAATGAACAGCTGTATTTTCATTAACTAATGTTAACAAAGATTAGTAAATACAGTAACAAATGTATTGCTTATTGTTAGTTCATGTTAGTTACTACATTAACTAATGTTTAACTAATGAACCTTATTGTAAAGTGTTACCATTTTATTTTTACATTTGACTACTTTATTTAATTTTTAGGCTATTTGCTGAATACTATACTGTTGTATAGACTTACATGAAAAACATTATTTCATTTTTCTTTTTTTATTGTGTCCTATTGTTTGTCATTTTCTTTTTTTTGTATTTTTTTATTATTATATTACTGATTGTTCACTTTTCTTCAATATTTTTTTTTTTCCACCTACATTAGTCTAGTATTAATTTCTGCTGTTGTATCAAAATTGGTATCAAGAATTGTGTAATTTAACTATAAATTTTATTATCATAGCAACCTTATTTCCAGCTAAATGAACTATATATATTAAATATGTAAATTAATATCACTTTTGTGAAGAAAAAAAAAAAAAAAAAAAAAAATACTAGTGTAAGATTTTTGTCATCTTGCCCACTAATCATGTTAAATAATCGGGATTACAATATTGTCCAAAATAATTGTGATTGATTTTCTTTTCAAAAACTTTAAAAAATGTTATTGTTTCCAAACTTTTGACAAGTACTTATGTTATTTTAATATATACACATACTTTTATTATGAAATATTTAAGTAATAAATCATTACTTTATAATATATATATTATTTTATGAAATATTTTTTTACAAAATAAGACTCGATAAAACATTTTATTGAGTCTTTTTAACTCAAGAGTAGGGTTGTAACGGTATGAGATTTTCACGGTATGATAACCGTCTCAAAAAATATCACGGTTTCATGGTATACGGTATTAGAAAATCAATTATTATTATTATCATCAGTTAAAATGACTAATGAAAACATTCAGTTTTTTGTTGTTGTTGAACAAATGCTTTATTATAACAAACTTGAAAGCATTTGTTTGTTTTGTTTATTCAAATTTCAATAAATCAAAAACATATAATCAATTAAATTTAATAACTGATTATGGATTAGATTAACAACTTATATTTATCATTAATAATTTATTAAAATTTAGAAATTCTAGTTTGACTTAATTCTTCTGGATTTTATGATTTAATACAAATATAATATAAAAAAGGTGGTAATGAAATGAATGCATAAAACTTAAATTTAAATGTTAAATTTTCGTTTGATTACATTTTAAAACATTAATTCATTGTTAAAGTGCTGCACAACAGAGATTTACTAAATTAAAACATGGACAAAAAAAATATATCTTTCTTAAATGGTTTAAATAAATGTATTATTATTATTATTATTACTATTTTGAGAAGTACATTCTGTCAATTTCTTTGAGTTAAAAAACTGACTTTTATTTTGACGGGTTGTAGTGAACTTGAGTGAGCTTTGAGTTTCAGAGTGTTTTTTTCTCAAATAACATGATGAAATGCTCATTAAGCATTATCCAAGGCTGCTCTGAGAGATGTTTTATGTGTTCATGTGCTCAGATAGTGAGACAGCAAACATTGAAAACAATATGAGTGTCACGCATACTCGAGTATGTAATACACGAAACTCCGCCGCTCATTCACACAGAGACATGCAAAACAAATGTACACAGCAGTCTTTTTGCACTTTAATATGCACAGACAGTAGACCATGTCGCGATTTGATCAATTGTACAGCTCTGCTTTCGTTTTATTCATCAATCCGTCAAATCGCGCATTTTACGTGACATCTGCGTTATACTGTAAATTCCATTTTCATGACTGGATTCCGGGATTCCCTCTGCATCACGGAAATCATATAAGTTATAAACGGAACATACCTGCATCTGCACGGATGGTGTTCTCGAATATAGGCGAACATGTTCGATGTGCTTCCTCCTTTTGCAGCTACTCTTCTACTTTTTGCAAACTGGATATCTACCCTCGAGGACTACCCCGTGTTTATTTTCTATATCCAAAATATTCCCATACTGCACATTTGAACTTACTTTTCGACGTGGGATAGCAGCCTCTGTCTCTGACATCGTCTCCGCTGTACATGTGTGAGTAGAGCAAGTTAAGAGTTTAATCATGTTGTTGTGTATGTGCAGGTGAGATTCTGCATCAAATTTTTTTTTTTTCAATACAGTAGATAAGCACATGTACACGATATGATAATCGTACGTGTGCATACCGTGATATACCGCCATACCGGTATACTGTAACAACCCTACTCAAGGGTTACATAAAATTAGCAGAAAAAGCAATATTGTAATACATATCCATACCCATGTTAATTTTGACAGCAAATTTTGATTTAGTTTTAGTCATATTTTAGTTATCAGAAATTGTTTTAGTTTTAGTCTAGTTTTAGTCGACTAAATATCATAAGGTTTTAGTTGACTAAATCTACAGTAGATTTAGTAGACTAAAATCTAATTTAGTTAAATTGTAATGCATTAAGCATTTCTCCAACAATACACAGATCCTATACACTGATATAGGTACATCTGATATTCCCCAAACTGTTTATGTTCACCCAACTGTACTTTGCTCGCCAAAGCGGACAGTTTTTGACGTTTCAAGTGCAAAAAGACACGAAAGAGCAAAATTCAGTACTTGTCAGGGATTGACACACTTATCATTGAGGTACTATTATAGTTTTCTATTAGATTTGATTTTTAGTTTTTCTGCTTTCATTGTAATTTTCGTTAAAAGTTTTAGTAATTTTTTGTGTGTTTATGTCTTTGTTAAAGTTTTTGCTTTTAAATGTCTATAAGTTTTTATTTCTGTTTGTTATTTTAATACCTCAGGTTAAGCTAAAGCTTAGAAACTAGATGAAATAAAATAAGTTTACTTTTTTTTTGTATATTTATTTTTTATTTCAGTTAACGTTTATTTCAAGTAATGAAATTCCTTGGTTTTAGGTTTAGTTAACTATAATAACCCTTATACTTGTAAAATATATTGAATAATGTGTTAAGTAATGTTCTTAGTCTTTCCTTCCTGTGACAAAAGATGCAGTAGTTTACTATGAATTAAATAGAAATTAAATTAAATACAGTTTATTGTGTAAACAAAATAACAATAATGACCAGGGAAAAAAAAAAATTATAAACCATCCCGAAATACACCGTGACCCTTATTCTGACATGTCTGCACTGTAGCAGGCTGCTCATGAGGGTGATAAAATATGAATTCTTACAACCGTCTAAAACATACTACCATATAAACATTGTGTAGTAAACATTGTCATAATTCATCAACATTAGCTCATAAGCAATCGCTTGGCATAAATGTGCGCTATTCATTAATTGCGAAGCAGTCTGAAGTGCAGCTGCTCGAGCCTGTAGAGCGCGCAACAGCGCCGCTTTTTCCGCGGTTAGATCAGCACGTTACACTTAAAATGTGCGCATCTTCCACACAGGACATCAGAGCAGTCCTGACTAGATATCTTCCCAAATCGTCCCTCTCTTTCATTTTCGTCTCGTTTTTATTCGTTGACGAAAATTAGAGTAGATTTTAGTCATAGTTGTAGTCATTCAAAACGCATTTTTATTTAGTCATCGTCTCATTATATATCATTATTAATTTAACACTGATCCATACCCTTATATAAAATTAGTCATGCCATGATATAAGATTTCGATCATACGGTCTACCCTTAGTGTCAGTTAAACAGGCGCTGGGATTCATGGGATCTTGCTATGCATGCAGAATTTGTGTTCAAACCACTGCTGAAGGCATGTGAACTGCTGAATGCACAGCTATGGAGTCCATTTGACATAAAAGGCACCGCTTGTGTCTTTACTATGTGTTTTTATGCATTCAGCAGGCAACTGTATTATCATTTTCCTTATTTTCCTTGGTCTTTCAGATTTATTTTAGCTTGTGCATATCTCTCTTCCTCTCTCTCTCTCTGTACTCGTTTAATGATATTATATTTGTTCATTTCAGTTCAGATATATGCAGTGTATCTGGAGGATCAAGTATTGTTGCCATGGCTACCATCCACCAAGTCACTTGGTGTGCCAATAGATTCAGGAGCCGCAAATTAAAATGAAACTTACAATGTTCTGCTCTCCCCTCCAGTCGGCCAGGCATAAATTTCCTCATCCTGTCAGATTGATTTCTAACCATGGTCTAATGAACGCATGATGCTCGTCTGGCTCTCAGCAAATGCACAGATGTGGTTTGTTTGGAAAAATATATCCTGTTGATTTTTAATGCACTGATCATAAGAACTCGAAGCACTGTTGAAACAAGATAGAAAATACATAATAAGGATTTTAAAAATGAAATATTCATGCCTCTTTTACATTATAAGGCATTTTCAGACACTCCAAAGCAGATTAAAAGATACTTTAGTCTTAGTGTTAAAGGATTAGTTCTCTTTAAAATGAGAATTTTTAATATTTAGTCAGTCATGTTGTTTCAAGCCTGTTTGAGTTTCTTTTTTTCCCATGGAACATAAATGGAAATCTGGAAAGAGCTGTAGGGGCTGTGAAGCTCCAAAATAAATAAATAAATAAATAAATAAAACAAAAATAAAACAAAACATAATATTAATCTATATGATGTGTGCATCATATGTAATCTTCTAAAGTCATATTTGACTTTACTTTAGGATTTAGGAAACTTGGAATATAGCATACCAAGTTCACAGTACTGTATATGAAAAATAACTATCAGAGGTATACTATGTAATGTTTGGCACTCTAGAGGTTAAAAAACAAAACTGCATGCATTTTACGGAAGAACATTGTTTTGGTCGTGCTTTAGCTCTGCTGTGCGGATAAATATGAATTATCCTACTGCTCATAAAACATTCACTACCAGGCTTAAGAGATATAACCAGTTTAGATGGAAAGATCTCAAGCTGACTAGCTGAAGACGTTACTGTAGATATACCTATTAATAGACACGGTACTTTCTTGAAAATAAATTCCAGCGCAGCGTTACAACACCCATAATGAAATGACCGTTCACAATAGATAATGATTTACAATGAACTCTTATAGAGAGCTACAAGCTACTGTTCAATAAAATACCTTACTCACCTGGTCAGTAATAAAAACGCCATCTCCGCATTGTCTTTACAACATTTCAAATCCCTCAGTTCTCGCCATTTCCGAAAAGCCAAGCCAATGTTGATTCTTGTTTTATTACGAGCTCTGTTGCGATCTCTTTTTGCCAGCAGACTCTCCACAGGCTTAGACATGAAAACATAGCATACAATCCTCAACAGTGGTGACAATAATTATTCATACTGCAGTGCATGATGGGAGTTTTGTCCTATGGTGATACCCAGCATGCATTGCAGCGTGAAGCGGTT
This sequence comes from Ctenopharyngodon idella, assembly GCF_019924925.1. Classification (NCBI taxonomy): domain Eukaryota; kingdom Metazoa; phylum Chordata; class Actinopteri; order Cypriniformes; family Xenocyprididae; genus Ctenopharyngodon; species Ctenopharyngodon idella. The sequence continues at coordinate 18,043,707 of NC_067232.1, read as the reverse complement.
TTTTTTATTTTTTTATCACCATTGTTGAGATTCATATGCTGAGTCTTGATGTCTGTGTGTCTAAGTGATGCAGTAGTTCAAAAATTTGTATGTACTACATGGTTTTAAAATGATTCAATATATCTGTTTGCTGCAACACTTTCTTCTTATGCTATAGTTTCACAGGTTTGGTAATGCAAAACCAAAATGTATAAATGACAAGACAGTTGCTTTGGATGCAATCAGGCAATCTCACAATGACTTTATCATCATATAAAAGCAGCTAATATCTGCACACTGTAAAGCACTGGCCTCACTGCTTTACAACAACATATGCATTGTTGCAGAGAAAAATCTAACATAGAAAGTCAAGGGTCAAGAGCCCAACCTAAGCAAACTTTGATCTCCATGATGGTGGCGTCATTTTTTTCTTTTCTTTTCTTTTTTCTTGACCAATAAAACAACATCTAAACCTCTGTTAATTCTCAATAAGTACTTCTGTAGATGTGTGAAAATAAAGTCAATCTGGTTAGTAATATGTGAAGCTGGTAATGCTGTTTGTGGAGTTGTTTCATCAGATCTTCAGAGATTTAATGATTTTTATCTTCAGTTGATTTCATCTAAGGCTGTGGCTGAAGTCAGTTGTAGTTCTAGTTTCTCTTTTCTTCAGTGATTCTGCTTGTTAACAGCAGGTGTTCATCACTAATGCTCAATCATCACTTAAATAATTGCTTAATTATCTCATTAAGTTTAACTCTGCTTCAGTGTTATTTTAACACTATTTAAAGAGGGACCATATGTGCTCTGAGCAGAGGTGATTTAACTCTGGGGATTTTGCTGTGTAGCCAGAGAAACTTTTCTCTATTTAAGGATATGGCGAGCCACGCACGGGCGACTGACGTATGTGCACAATTTCTTGTGAAAACCATCCCGACAAATCTAAAATAAACACTTACAATAGGCTTACCATAGTGAATCATGTTTTGGAAGAAGGATTGATGCTGTATTGACTCATTATTGTACATTATTGTGTGAGTAAATTACAGAATTTTCAGTTTGGAGTGATGGACAGTTGAAAGGAAATCAAAATTACATATATCTGATCAAGTTTACCCAATTAACTTTAATGTCATGACTCAGCATGCATTGTTTTTTTTATAAACCTCTTAGAACTTTAGGAAACTCGTCTAATCCACTGTTTTAATTAAATTCTCATTCTCCATCTCACTGGTGTACATTCCAAATCTGATCAGGCCTCAGTTCGACTGAAGGGAACATTGGCACTTAAGTCTCAAGCACGCCTGTGACATTTTTATATTTTAGCTCATAGAATTGAAGGTATGTCCATAATGCTTATTATAAAAAAGTACCAAAAAGTTTCATGGTGCTGCATGGGGTGGGAGGGTTAAGTGACCAAGTTACCATAGTACTACCATGATTTTAGCCAATGCATAGTGGCTTTATCGTGATATTTTTATAAATTACAGTGTAATATTGTACAATGTACAAATACAATGTAATATAATTCAGTCCCATATTATCTAAAGAATATCTTAGTATTACTATTTGATGTACTGTAATCACAGTGCAATAATATGACATTATTAATTACATGAAACAATGGTAAACTTTCTTTTAGTTGAAAATATGATTTCATAAGGGACATATGTCTGACATGGGAAGCCAGGACACATTTTAATGCTGAAGAAATCAAGTGCTCACCCTACTGTCAGGACTGTTCCCTAGCAACAGCATCAGGGATGTTCAGGAGTGAATGATGTTTGATGTGTTCAAAGATGGCAGATACTTATGCTCGTTTTTTACAATACAATTTCTTTTCTTCACAACACAAATCACTGTTAAGTCATTATCAGGATGAATTGGGCTTCGCTCTCACAGAGGTCAGCAGATGCCAGTCATTCTGTTTGTTCCTAAATCCAAGATTCTTCACCACAATGTGTCCTTCTGTAGCTTCAGATGCTGCTGTAATGAAGAGACAGAGAGGTAATACACAAATGTCAGTGATTGATGAATTTTTTGAAGGACAGAACAGAAGTAAGTTGTTTTATGATAGAGTTCTATCAAGGGTGCTTGTTGAATGAATACAGGAAATGTATTTTTCAGAATAGGCGAAGGCCACAATTGTTTCATTGAAGTATATTTACAGCATAGTATATTGGAAATGAGGGTCTGATGTCTTGTGAAGAACATTTACCTGGAAATATAACATTGTCCAGCACAGTGTCAGAGGGACATCTAACATGAAAGAACCATTGGCAACTGAACACTTTTTAACTTTTAAAGTGACTTTTAAAGTGAAGTTACAAAAAAGAAAAATCTGCTGTTTTTCATACTATGAATGGAGTCTGGAACTGTCAGTCTCTGAAAATGAATAAAAAGCACCATGAAAGCAGTCCATATGACTCATCCACTGAATTCCAAGTCTTATGAAGCCATAGGATCATATTATGTGAGGAACAAAATGAAATTGAAATTTAAAGGTTTTACATTAATTATGTGAGATTTAAATGAGATTTGAGATCTTTGTCATTTTAACACTTGCACTTTGATTTTAAACATACAAAATCTTGAAATATAGTTGATTGCTTCATGTATTTATACATTTATTTCTGATTGATCCCAAATTATGTCTCAAATTAATTTCACTAATCAAAATTCTAATTTATTGAATGATAAATTATATGTTTTATATATTGTATATACACACTACTATTCAAAATGTTGGGGTTGTTAAGATTTTTTAATGTTTTTGAAAGAAATCTCTTATGCTCACAAAGGGTGCATTTATTTGATCAAAAATACTGTAAAACAGTAATATTGACATATTGTTACATTTTAAAATAACTATTTTCTATTTTAATATAATTTAAAAAATAATTTATTCCTGTGATGAAAAAGCTAAATGTTCAGCATCATTACTCCAATCTTCAGTGTCACATGATCCTTCAGAAATCATTCTGATATGCTGATTTGGTGTAGACAACAGTTGTGCTGCTTAATATTTTTGTGGAAACCCTGATATTTTTTCAGGAGTCTTTGATGAATATTAAGTTCAAAAGATCAGCATTTATTTTAAATAGATTCTTTACTGACACTTTAATTTTGTCAATTTAATGCACCATAATTTAATGCAGAATAAAAGTATTAATTCCCTTCAAAATCTTACTGACCCCAAACTTTTCAACGGTATATATGGCTTTAAATTATTCATATGGATGTTTTGATTCAATAATAGTTGAAACGTGAAGTATTCACGTGTTCCATTTTCTCTGTCCATGCACATTTACCCAGAGAGGTGCTATGGATGACTAGTATGAATCATGAGTCACGTGAGTCTCTCTGTTATATTGCTGCTATAAATATGAGGATTGGTAACAGGTGAGACAGCAGCTCTGATATCACTCATGCTCTACTGCTGCACTCCTCCACTGCACTTTCAATCTGATTTTATTCTAACCTCACAAGATTATTTGTAGTGAAAAGTGCCACCTTTTGATTGTATGCAATTTTGCACTCGATCTGACGCCCTCCTATTCCGCAGCTTCCTCAATGTGAGCATTACACTCACCTCTTCTGGTTCTTCTTCTCTTCCCCTTGAGGTCGTTCTGGAAAGCCCATGCCTTCTCGCTGCCTGTTTTTGGATCTCACTTTTATTCCTTTGTGATAAAGATTAGCAAATGCTCCAGTTAAAGCCTTTTGAGAAATCGGTGCCAAATTTAGGCATCTGTTGGCTAAACAAAAAAAGAGACCAATCCGAAAGACAGAGAGAGGAAAAAAAAGAAGGAAAAGTGGAAAGTGGCATTTGCTTCCAATATAGTGACTGATAACTAAGCTATTTCTGTCTGTTCCGGGATTTGTGTTTCTAGTCCTCAAAAATTTTAAAATGTTGTCTTTATTTACTCACCCTCATGTTGATCTAAATCTATATGACTTTATTTCTTTCTTAGAACCCAACATGATGATTTTGAAGACTTGTACTGGTTGATCTTTTCCATGCATATAGAATAAATGAGGACAAGCTTAAAAAAGGATGAAAACGTATCATTACAGATGAATTGTTCTCTGTATTCCAAATTTTCTGAAGACATATAGCAGATTTGTATGAGGAACAGACCAACATGTGAGTGAAAATGAAGACCTTGATATTCTTTATTGTGTTCATCAAGGTTAGAACGATTTATTCTTTTGAGTTTGAATTCTTTTAATGGATTAGTTCATTCAGTTCATAAAACGGTAGTGATGTAAAGAATGAATCATTCATGATACAGACAGAAATTGATTCATGACTGATTCATTCTTTTGAGTCGGCTCTTTTCAATAAATCAGTTCATCTATAGTTCACAAAACCGTTTTGAATGATTGCGATGAATGAATCTGCTTTTCGAGTTGACTTGCTTACTCATTGATCTGGTCACAGAGATTAACAGCTCACTTGGGAGGGGGACACAAAGCTGTCATATGACTTCAAAAGACTTCATATCTTCATTTCAAGAATCATATGGAGCAATTTCTGACACTTTTATGTTGCTTTTACTTCCTTTTTGAAGCTTAAATGCCTCAGTTTCCATTTATTGGAAATGCATTGAAAAGAGTGACCAGTACCATTCTACAAAATCCTCCTTTTGTGTTCCACAGAAGAAAGAAAGTAGTTCTGGTTTTGAATGGCATGAGGGCGAGTAAGTAATGACAGAATTTTCTTTTATTGGTTGAACTATTGCTTTAAACCATCGATCGCTTGTTTTCCTCCCTTTGTCTGTTTCTTAGTCTATCTAAATTCACCCCTGGTCTGGTGCATTGAGAGCTGGCTATAATTACTCAGCTAAGCACTAAAACAGAGCAGATAATTAAGGAACACTTTAATTAATAGCCACGTCAGGCACAGCCTGGCACTGGTCCATGCCGCCATGTGCACCCCATGGTGTTACTTTAGTGGTAGATGTGGACTGCTGGTACATAGAGGGAGTCTAATGCATCTTAATGGAGTCTCATTTAAACTGATTCAGACCCAGTGCACACAGTTCACATATACATGCTGTTACTCAGACTGCAAAGTGCAAGTAATGAAAAAGATGAGGTTTTGTGTTTGTGGCATACCCTAAGGCCGTGTGTCCACCAAAGCCTTTTTTCCCGAGGCTAGCGTATTTTCCCAATTGTTTTCAATGGGAGTGCCGCGTTTTTAAAACTCCAGCAGTGTGATGAGGCACTGAGCATCTATTTCTGAATTTTATACCGGTTGCCAAGGGTTGAAGAACGTTCAACTTTGGGTAAAGCGCAGCGCTCATTACTGTCACTTTTTACCCAGCCGTCCAATCACAGTGGAGGAGGGTGGGACAAAAACCACACCGACCAACCGCCACATCCTGCTTGCACAACGGTAACAGACAATGACAACAAGCATAGTAACGGAACAAAATAATTTAAAACAAGAGTCAGAGCAAATACTTTACATTTTATAAACAATTTTACATAGAAACAATACAGAAGCAAACTATCTGTGAAATGAGATACTAGTAAAACTTCCGTGGATATTCTATATCATAGCAAGCAAAGGAAAGCAAGAGCACCCTCTGTTGATACTGTAATAACATCATATTTGCAAAACTGATTTGTCAAACGCTCAGTGCGTACTTGTGTTTGCGCTCTGGAAAGTGTCAAAGGGTTTCTATTTAGTGTCAAAGGGTTTCTATTTCTGTTTTTGCAGCGGTAAGCAATAGGGCTAGGATGATACACCTATTTCCCGATTCGATACTATCATGATACTTGGGTGCCGATACAATGTGTATTGTGATTTTTAAGACATTTTTTTTTATTAAAGTTTTTTTTTTTTTTTTTTAACACTAGACCATGGGGAAAAGTTGAATCATACACTTACACAGACTGTACATGATGTATAAGATGAGCCATATTTACAAAACAATTCATCACATCTTTCATTTTATTTCAGAAGCATCATACATTACAGTAATACATTTTCTTGAATAAATGATTCAATGACAAACACATTTTTTAACAGTCATTTGTAAACAACAGTGTAAACGATACACTCGTTATTTGAAGCGCCGTTTTCAAAAGGTGATAACTATTTTGATCGCTATTTGTATTTTATATTTGAACTAAAAACGTTTTATCCCAGTACTTCTATGATCATTTGAACTACTGTATCACAGAAATAATGATACTATGAGGTTGAAATAATGACAATTCTCTCTGGATCAGTGGCAGCGCCAACACAGATTTGAATGTTGCGATATGATTTTGTCAAAGGTTTAATAGACAGACGAATTGCTGTCATTTAGGAATACGATCGCGTGGGTTTTTGATTCGAGATCACAGTCTTTTAAAGATTAATCGTGCAGCTCTACTGTCTTATCTATAGTCTTTGCTTATACTCTCTCTCTCAGCATTGATATCTGATGCAAAGCGCATAGCGCGAGGACTTTTGAGTGCATTCATTACAATATTAATATTCATAAAGTGAGACATCGCTATTAAAGAATACAGACCGTCTCCCACACATCCCACCAGAACCATTTTGGAACAGTTTAAATCTATTTATGGTGGTCAATGTTGATATTTTGGAGGGCCACCCGCCCGTAAATCAATGTATGGTAAGCACTGGGGTAGTCTCATCGCTTTCTCTCGGCCATTTGAAAGGGATATTACGTCACGTGACACACATAGATAATGACACATTTCAAAAGTGGATAACTTCTGTCCACCACGTCTATAAGCAGTGACTAAAATAAGGCAATTTTATTTGAATTGATACTGATTCTGGAATAAATATAAAAACGATTAAAAAAAAAATTGCGATAGTTAGGTGAACCCTAGTGAGCAATGAAGCCAATCACAGACATGTCTGTTGATCTCTTGAACACAATGGCCTAGAGATTCATTGTGCAGTGTAGACAGCTTCATTGATTATAATAGAACTTTGTGAGATAGCGATGAACTGAGATGAGTGACAGCTTTTGAGTGATTTTAAATGCAGTTCTCTTTGCATGTGTTTATGCCAATTAACATCCTTTTAGTACTTGATTACAATATGTTTACGATAACAAAGTTGACATCAACGAAAAAGACGTAATAGTTGACAACATGTTATGTTGGACTAATTTAAACATTGCCTGCATCATGATGTGATTATAATACATCATCACAACACGTTATGCACGACAGCCGAGTTATAGGTATAAGTTTTTCCATTAGCATTCGCAACTTAAAATATGCTTTGGAAAAAATGAGTGAAATCACAAGATAATGGCAGACATTGACGTTTAGCTTTTTTAGAACCTGTTTACTGGAAACACTAACACTGTGGGCCATTTTTGTTTGTTTTAAACTGCAAGAAAATTGCAGGGTGAGGATAGGGTGGTTTTCAAGATCCATCTCTGGGGTCCACTCAGCCAAGCAGCTTTCCATCGAGAGCAATGGTCAGAGGTTCAGCGGTCCTGGAAAACTCGGGCACATAGTGAAATGTGCAGAGTGCTTTTAGAAAACATTGAAAAAAAAAAGGCAAAAATAAACAAAAATCCCCAAACAAACTGCGAGGTTGAGAGAATGTTCTTCTCATAGGGAGAGAACACTTTAGAGCACTTTTCCTCTATTTCCATCCTGTCCTTTTTCAGTGTATACACAGAAACAAATGAGTCATCATTAATAATACATGCTTTCAGAGAGGGCTGCTCCGCTGTACTGACCACTCACTGAACTCACACTCTGCCACGCGCTTCCTTTCACTTCCCTCTGTTAAAGGGATAATTCACTCAGAAATGAAAACTCATTATTAACTCGCACTCATCTTGTTCCAAACCCCAATTTTGCTTTTTCTCAGAAAGGAGAAAATTGTGAAAAATTGTTTAACAGCTCTTGCCATTACCATCTCTACAATGTCCATAAAAAGAGGTCCAAATGCGGTCATTTCAGTCTTTTTTTAAGTCATACAATAACTTTATGTGAGAAAAAGATCAAAATTGAAGTCATTATTCACTAATAGTCATGTACTTCCCCCAGAATTGGATTGTTACCAATGTCATTTAGACAATGATGATGTTGACTGATGATATTTTTTAATATAGATGACTATTATTATTATTATTTATATATACATAAACTACCATTCAAAAGTTTGGGGTCAAGGTTTAATACTTTTATTTGGCAAGGATGCATTAAATTGATCAATAGTGACATTAGAGAAATTTATAATGTTACAAAATATTTCTGTTTCTAATAAATGCTGTTTCTTTTGAACTTTCTATTCATCAAAAAATCCTAGAAATGAAAATGTGTCGCAGTTTCCACACAAATATGAAGCAGACGATTTTTTTTTTCATCTAAGAAATGTTCCTTGAGCAGCATATCAGAATGATTTCTGAAGGATCATGTGACACTGAAGACTGGAGTAATGATGCTGAAAATTCAACTTTGACATCACAGGAATAAATTACTTTTTAAATGATATTAAAATAGAAAACATTTATTTTAAATTGTAATAATATTTCGCAATAATACTATTTTTACTGTATTTTTGATCAAATAAATGCAGCCTTGGTGAGAATAAGAAACTTATTTCAAAAACATTAAAAAATCTTACCGACCCCAAATGTTTGAATGGTAATGTATATAAGCCAGTCTTTTTTGTTATGTTTTACATTTATTATAATTAATTATAATAATTATACAGAGTTATAACATTGTATCATAATATTTATTATAATTCATTTTAAAACTATTTTATTCTTATATTTTTAGTGTTTTACCTTTAGCTTTATTCCTTTTTTGTAAAATTGTTATTTTAAACAATAATAACAATTATTAAACCATTTTAAACTGAATAGCTCTAGTCACAAGTGTTTTTGAGTGTGTGTGTGGGGGTGTGTGTATGTGTGTGTATGCTTGTATATATGGTTAATATGGACAAAAATGCATATAATGACATGGGTATTACAAAACTTCCTGTGTCCTCATTAACCAAATAGCTTAAAAAACATCTTACATTAAAAGCATTTTTTTAATTAAAAAAAGTTAACAGTTTTCTGTGATGGGTAAGTTAAGGGTAAGGGGATAGAAAATTTGATTATTTCAGTATAAAACCATTACGTCTGTGAAGAGTCCCTGTAAACCACATATACAAGAAATTTCTATATATGGGTGAACTACCACTTTAACAGTCAATGCTCAAAACGCCCATGTCAACACAATGCCACACAAACAGAGCGAATGAGCAGGCTGCTGGTCTGAATGGCTGTGGTCTTTGGCAGGCGTTCTCCATCAGCAGCGACTGCGATCTGAAGGTGAACCGGGTCAGTGGTGTACACCATGATTTGTTTAGCCAGAGCACTGTTGAGAACCATCTGCCCTGTAATTCAGGTGAGCATCTGCTGAGCTACAGATGGCAGGAAAAGTACAGGAGGGGAGGACGATGCCTGCTCTCAAACAGGTCCAGTTTCTACTGAGCCAGAACCAGAGGACTGGTGCTACTGTGCGGGGCCTGTTGTAGCTGTCCTATAAAAATATTCTTTGTGCTACAAGATGCCAAAAGCTTGCCATGCAGAGCATTTTATTAGCTTGTCTGTCTGTCATTCTCTCTCTGTCTCTCTGTCTGTCTGTCTGTCTATGTATCTATCTAATAATATTAAACTTAATTAAACTAAACTATACCTGTTCTGTCTCCATGCAGCATATATTCTCTGGCTCTGTAGGCATCATTGTCTGACTCCGGTTCAAACTGAACACCGCTAGTGACAGTTTCTGACATTGTGCATGAGTGCATGAAATTGTCCTGTTTTGTTGTTGCATGAGCTCTTGAAGCTCCGCCTTCTTGAAAGGGGGCCAGGAGCAGCAGCTCACTTGCATTTAAAGAGACACACAAAAACAGCGTGTTTTTGCTCACACCCAAAAAGTAAAATTTTAACATGCTATAAAAAATTATCTGTGGGGTATTTTGAGCTAAAACTTCACAAACACACTCTGGGGACATCAGAGACTTATTTTACATCTTGCAAAAAGGGGCATAATAGGTCCCCTTTAAGACTCATGTTAATACTAGATTTGAGCATCAATGCTGGTTCTGGCTGACCACTTGTGATGGGATCAGAGGTTGATGCCGAGTGCAAATGGGGCCTTTGACTACATACATGTGCATGAGATGATAGGATGTCTAACACAGAGTGAGTTCAGTGACCTCTGGTGCCGCTCGTGTTTTGTAATGTCAGTTCTCTCTTTTAAGCAGGTCTTCATTCCTCAACCAACCAATCGTGTTGCACGCCTGGAGCAGCTAATTATCTGCATAAACACTATCAGATATTTCTCTCTACTTCTCCTCCCTTCCTTCTGTAGACCCCACTCTGTAGGGCTGCTTATTCATAAGCACCTCGACAGATTGAGCTGATTACAACCCTCCTGCTGTAGTGATACTCACTCTGTTTGATCCATGAGCCCAGATGAACTTCTTCATACAGGAACATCTTATATTAGTTTGCTTGCTGCCCACTTGATTGTGTAGTACAAACATAAGATCAATAGACATCTAAACTTCAAACGAAACCACATGAGTTCTGGACTATTGACGCATGTGGCTTAGGGCTGGGTGGTAAAATGCTAACAATAATTATCGCAATATAATTTTCCTTGATAAAATTATAATATAAGTTTGATATAATGTTCATGCACCAAAAGCGGAACAAAATAACACTACTCGTTTGAACCACGCCACACGGACCATTTATCAGCTCGGCTCAAACGGCAGCGAAGCGCAAGCTTATCAGAGCAGATGCGTTTACTCATTGATCAGTCTTGATCACGTGACTGCTAAACAGCACTGTGAGATTCAGTGAAAAGAAGCGCTTGAATTCAACAGAACACGTCTTTATGATTTAAACTAGTTTAAAGCCAGATGAAACAGCACTGACATTCTCAACAGCACTGACAAACACGAGAAAAACACTATTCCATGAAAGATCCAGTTAGAAGCCTTTTCAATCTACAAATCACCATCATTAACCATGGATTTACTGTATTAACACTAACTGCACCATAGTATTGTGGCAGAAATGTGGGTTATTCATTTTGAATTATATTATATTATCAATGTAGACATGTTTTAAATGTATTATAGGAGTAATGGATTATATTTACAGTATTTTTTGTTATGTATTTAGGCAGTTGTATTTCAAATACTATTGAAACCATATAGCAGAGGTGGTGAACATCGGTCCTGGAGAGCCACAGTCCTGCAGAGTTTTCCAACCTTGATCACACCTGAACAAGCTAATCCAGGTCTGAAGGGTTACTAGAAAGCTACAGTCAGAGCTGAAGCTGAACTCTGCAGGACTGAGGCTCTGCAGGACTGAGGCTCTCCAGGACCGGAGTTCACCACCCCTGCCATATAGTTACATTTTACCACGGTCGTGAGGTGATATGCGTGGTTTTACCTATGGTTATCATGATCTAAATGTATGATACTATGGATGACCAATGGTTAATTTAAATAAAAGTCCTGAGTCAAACTGTCAGAATATTGATAATATAAAATTGTGGTTAAGATTTTAGCAGAAATATTAAATTTGCTACCATTTTTGTTGACATAAATTTACATCTACATCCCAACTCAAGCTACTGCTGTATATTCAAACCAAGCTACTGTCAAATTTTCATTTCTAAGAGACAAAAAATGTAATATGATTAATATTGCAGCTTGCACGGCAAACTGTGCTGAAGATACATGCCTTCAAAGTCAGGCAAACCTGTTTCATGATTTGAAACAATATCACCCGTTAGAACATGGAGAAACAAAGAAATTAATTTTTCTATTAATTTATTTATTTTGTTAAGAAAAAAGACTGAAAAGGGATTTTACTTGAGTTTACTCGTCTATTTTGATGTAGAATTTTTTTTTAATCATTATAAATAAGTGTTTTGAATATTCTACTTCAGATTTGTGAAATTAACAATTAACTGTCTACTTTCACTCAGGAGCAGAAATCTGCCTTTAAGCTTAAAAGAAATAAAGATTTTATATTTGTCATGATAATTATCGATACTGGCTGATATGAAAAATGTTATTGTAATAATTTTTTGGCCATATCACCCAGCACTAATGTGGCTGATGATGTTGTCGAATTGTTTTTAAAACAGATGAAATTCATCAAACATCCATTATTCACATTTTTTTTTTTCTTTCTTTCACTCTTTTATTGTTTTTGGGTTTGTTCACCTAAGGATTCAGGCATCACATGGTAAATCTTCTTTGAGACAAGGTTTTTTTTTTTTTTCCAAAGTGTATTTAAAAAAATAATAATTCAGTTCAAATATACTTAGGCTTCTTACAGCGATAAATATGTTTTTTAGAAGACCTAACAGTTATTTAGTTAAATAAAATTACATTTATTTGTAGGGCTGCACGATTAATCAAAATAAAACCGAAATCGCAATTTGGCTTTTGGCGATTATTCATAGGCAGTATATTAAACCAACTGAAATAAATAACTGCGCTGCGTGTTTCAGAGTGACCCACGATCCACCGATTGCAAAAGTAATATTTCTTATTTTGTTTTTTAATAATTTTTATATTTGTATTTAATATTAATACTACTACTAATTATTATTATTATTATTATTATAGCAATATTGATATATAATCACAGAATTTTGGCCAAATTGTGCAGCCCTACAAGCTCAGCAAACCTGGAGTTTGTTTTAATCGCATGTTAAATCGCGATCACAACTAGTTTTTTTTTTTTTTTTTTTCCTCAAACCATGAAGCCTATTTATTGGAACTTTTACTGATAAATATTTTTCTTCTCTCTGCATTTGTCCAAATGTTGGCTATTTTGGCTTGCCAAGCAGCATCTAAATATTTGTTTGTCATTTTTATCCCAATGTCTGTTATGGTTTTCACTGATTCCCTCTTCATTTTCTATGACATGGTCATCAGCTTGATGCCGGTTTTCTGGTCAGTGTGACAGGTTAGCTTGAGGCGGCTCTAGCTAAGAGGTTCTCTCATGCATTTAATTGAAAGGCGGCGTGTTGTTAGCACAAACCTGCAAAGCGTGGCTGGTGCAACACAAGACTGTGCCGGCAATTACTGTGTCACGCTCTTTGATGAGTACACGTACCGTTGTGCATGTGTGATTACTTTCCCTCGCTCTGCATGGCGGCGGGGTAAAGACTGACCTACTGACCTTCTGACTCTGCAAACACATTAGCGTTTGCTTATACCTATTAGACTTACATTAAAGCAGGGACCTGAGCTGTATCTAGGGACCAGAATACAATTTTAATATATTTTTAAAATGTAATTTATTCCTGTAATGGCAAAGCTGAATTTTCAGCATCATTACTCCAGTCATCAGTGTCACACCATTCTTCAGAAATCATTCTAATATGCTGATTTGCTGCTCAAGAAACATTTCATATTATTATCAATGTTGAAAACCGTTGTGCTGCCATGATATTTTGTTTGAAACCATAACTTTCATAAATAGAAAGTTCAAAAGAGCAGCATTTATTTGAAATAGAAATATTTTGTAACATTTTAAATTAAAGGGCTGTTTTCTTCACATTTTGTTTTACAGACCAGTGCACAGTAACAAGATCATACCTGTTCCTGCACAAGTTTTGGTTCTTCAGCACCATCTACTATTTTGGCAACTGGGCTTTCCTTTTGGTAAGTTCATGAATTTGCTAAAATTTTCCTTTTTTAAATGACCTGCTTCATTATTTGAACTGTAGGAAATTATACACTGATCAGGCATAACATTATGACCACTTTTCTGATATCGTGTTGGTCCCCTTTTGCTGCCAAAACTGCCTGACCCTTTGAGGCATGAACTCCACTAGACCCCTGAAGGTGTGCTGTGGTATCTGGCACCAAGATGTTAGCAGCAGATCCTTTAAGTCCTGTAAGTTGTGAGGTGGGGCCTCCATGGATCAGACTTGTTTGTTCAGCACATCCCACAGATGCTCGATTGGATTGAGATCTGGGGAATTTGGAGGCCAAGTCAACACTCGTTGTGCTCCTCAAACCATTCCTGAACCATTTTTGCTTTGTGGCTGGGCGAATTATCCTGCTGAAAGAGGCCACAGCCACCAGGGAATACCATTTCCATGAAAGGGTGTACATGGTCTGCAACAATGCTTAGGTAGGTGGTACGTGTCAAAGTAACATCCACATGGATGGCAGGACCCAAGGTTTCCCAGCAGAACATTGCCCAAAGCATCACACTGCCTCTGCCGGCTTGCCTTCTTCCCATAGTGCATCCTGGTGCCATGTGTTCCCCAAGTAAGTGACGCACACGCACCTGGCCATCCACGTGATGTACAAGAAAACATGATTCATCAGACCAGGCCACCTTCTTCCATTGCTCCGTGGTCCACTGTTGGTGCTTTTGGAGGTGGACAGGGGTCAGCATGGGCACCCTGACTGGTCTGCGGCTATGCAGCCCCATACGCAACAAACTGCGATGCACTGTGTATTCTGACACCTTTCTATCAGAACCAGCATTAACTTCTTGAGCAATTTGAGCTACAGTAGCTCGTCTGTTGAATCGGACCACACGGGCCAGCCTTCGCTCCCCACGTGCATCAGTGAGCCTTGGCCGCCCATGACCCTGTCGTCGGTTCACCACTGTTCCTGCCCTGGACCACTTTTGATAGATATTGACCACTGCATAATAAAACATCATTACAAGAACCTACATATCCTGAGAGTAGTAGTATTGGCCCTAATGTGTCTTTTGTTGTGTTTCGTTGCAGGTCTTTCTCATTGGTTTGGTTGTTTCCTGCTGTAAAGGGAAGAAATCCGTGATTGAAGGGGAAGTTGATGCAGATGATTCAGATCTCAGTGATGATGAATATGTACATTAACTCCTGGTGTAGTTACTACTTATGTCCTGTTTTAACTAGGTTTGGTTGCCAGTCAGAACTGAGATGAAAAAATTATAAAACAGTTTTCTATCTTCTCACAACTCATCTTTCATTCGTCGTTCAGAGAGAGAGAGAAATATTGACGCTCTATAAGAGTCAGTTGAATGTGTTATGATGCCAAATAGATTTTGTGTCACTAGAGGAGTTGTCATGTTTAACTGATAGCAGTAGTCTGATATGCTAACCCATCTCTACTACTGACCCTTACTACTAACTAAGGGTTTATGTGCATGTTATTTTGCATTGCTGTCTGAAATCATCAAATAAGATTTACTCTCTAAAGACGACAAAATTTAGTTTGAAATAAGTTAAAAAGGTACAATTTTTTTTTGTTGATTTACATAAAAGGGTTGAGATTCATATGCTGATTTATTTATTAAGATTTTTTTTAATGCTGTGCATATCTGTGTTTTTTTCTTCCCAAGTGTTTCTGACGTGTGCTTTCTTTAATGTTACTTAAATCTCTGAGGTTGAATTACTGTCATACTGCTTGTGGATTTATTTCACATAAATTTTTATTTTGGATTGTACTTAAAATGACAGGAGAACTTGCAAAGTTTTAGAGAACTGACGCAAGATCAAAAAGTGTGTCAAAATGTATTTATCATATAGTATTGGCCTGTTTTGCAGTTTTTCTGAAATTAATGTTTCTTTTGAAAGATGATCCATTAATAAAGACTAAAAACAATATAACTTGTTTTAAAAAGAATACAGTGGCTTTATTGTAATTTATAATTAATAAAATAATTTAGAAGATTGATTAAAGGGTTAGTTCACCCCAAAATGAAAACTCTGTCATCAGTTACCCTTGTGTCGTTCCAAACCGTAAGACTTTTCAGTTTAGCATAACTGATGTGTGCGTTGATGAATGTTTATATCTGAATAAAAGCCTAAATTAAATCTGCTCATCATATAAAGCGATTGTATCTCTTCATAAAAATTGGCCTAAACTGCTCAATTCATATGGATTAGTTTTACGATCTCTTTATGAACTTTTTGAAACATCAAAGTGGTAGTTGTGTGGACTGTCAATAGAGGGAAAGAAAATTCTTAGATCTCTCAAAATATATTCATTTGTGTTTCAAAGATGAACGAAAATCATATGGTTTGGTACAACATGAGGGTGAGTAAATTATGCCAGAATTTTAATTTTTGGGTGAACTGTCCCTTTAATGTTAAATAGAAATATTTGTCGATTTACAGATACGCAATCATTTATATTGTCAGAAATAACTACAGTTCATTCCATATTTAAATGACCAAACGGCGTAGAGCTTATGCGATATTTCTTCAATCTTTGTAGAATAAACTACACAAAACAGTCATTTTTTGAATGAGGCAAATAGCAGATGTGATGAACCGGTTCAAAAGAACTTCTGAGAGACTACACTCGAATCAGTGATAATATGGCTGACTCAAATGAGCCTAAAACTATGGGCTGCATCTGAAACTTAAAAATGCTGCCTTCGGAGGACCCATTCCAAGGCAGGAAGGCATCAGTGCACGTCTGAATCCATTGGTAGCTTCACTTCCTGTCTCCTGAGATGCTTTCATCGAATTTTGAAGGCTGCATAGATGTATCCTTTGCTGCCTTTGATATCCCACACTCCTGTGCTTTTCATTCATAGTTGAGCTAGAAAGATAAAGATGGCGTCTGAAAGTTGCGGTTGCTGGTCAGTTTGTGTGTAAATGTACGTTTTTGACCGTTTTCCACTTCTGATGTCATTTCTAGCGAGAAATTACTATTGTAGTAATTAAATATTTGCATAGTTACCACCAAAACTCACTCTATTTTGCTGTAGATCATTTAACCATTGTGCTGCCTCAGAAATTTTGAAACTTTCTCTGAAAAAGTTTTGTGATGTACCTTCCTGCGCAAACGCTGCCTGCAAGGTCATTACTTATATGGCTGATTTATACTTCTGTGTCGAATCTGCCATGTAGCCTGCCTGACTTGCACCTCTCCAAAAATGTAACAATGCCTCAATTCTACACAGACAGCAAGTGCTGTAATTGGTCTGCTAGAACCCCTCCATCAGGCCAAAAAAAAGGATGCGGACAACGACACAGAAGTATAAATGAAAAACCGACATGTAGCCTACGGCGTAGGTCCCAGAAGTAGGTTATACATCAGCCTTAAAGCCGCGGTCACACCAGACTTTGAACGTGCAAAACTTCATCTGATGCTGCAACGGTCGTGATTCAACATATATAGTAATACATTCAAAATGTAAAAATATACAACCTACTCGACTTGCAAAAATATAATTCTTTTAATTTAGTCAAGAGGTCATGCCGTGACTAATTGATCTTCTACTGGTCGCACGTTTTCACGTGATGCGAATGCACAGATCAGAGTGCACCAAACTTGAACTTTGGAACGCAGCGAAATGCGAAACTTTTCACACGAGTCTGAAGCATTCGCAATCAAGCCCCCCCCCGTTTCTCTTGAAGCCAATACGGAGGTGAATTAAACTGCAATTCATTAACTGGCCGCTAGGGACAGGCTCCAAAAGAGAGCAGAATCTCATTGAGCCCCATGTTAAAATGCCCAACTTTACAGCAGAAAAAAAACATGTTTACAACCTGGTACAAATTGTGGTTTTGGTCTATATAGCTAATTTTGCCCTTCATGACAACTGTGAGGGGGGTGAATTTGTTTATAACTTGACCGTTTAAATTATATTAAGCCTTAAAGTTCTGCATAATTAAGGGCGTGGTCACTTGAGTGACAGGTGGATTGCCGCTGCTGTCACCACTAGCCGTTTGTCTGCTGCCGTCACATCACCTCAGCTCCACCCACGTCCCGCCTCTTTGCCCATTTTCTGTTATCCGGGAGTTACGCCCGGTGACGCTCTTCAGAAACCTACGGGTGATGTCACGGACACTATGTCCATATATTTTTTTTACAGTCTATAGTATGAATGGAAGTCAGTGGGACGAAAAGTGCAGTGTGACCGCACTGCAGCAAGGCAACAAGCCAGCTGCCTAAGTTTTCGGGCGCAGCCCTAGTGATCTCTGCTTTTTAGCAAGGAAATGCTTGAACCAGTTTGATCAGTTTGTTGGTTGAATTCAACGTACATGGAAATAGCATGAATGTTACACTGATGGCAAAATGCCCATATATATAATGAATGCAGTGTTTGTCTGCATATGGCTTTATTTAAATTTATACAAAATCAAATAGCATTTTCCCCTTTTCCCACGAAGTTAGAATATAACGAGTTATGCAGTGACGTTATTGCGTGCTGACGTAAAAAGAACAACAAAACATTTTTATTGAAACAAACTGTTCATAAGAATCAGATTCGGAAGATGCAGAATTCTCATCAACACTGCAATAGCCTATGCTCAGAATTGTTAATCGTTTATTTTTAATCCGGTTCATGGACCATCCAAACAAACTAACCGACTGACTTAAATTTCCCAACGCATTTATGAGAAAGAGAACATTTGCGAGTTAAAGGGATAGTTCACCCAAAAATGAAAATTTGATGTTTATCTGCTTACCCCCAGGGCATCCAAGATGTAGGTGACTTTGTTTCTTCAGTAGAACACAAATGATGATTTTAAATTCCAACCGTTGCGTTCTGTCAGTCATATAATGCATGTCAATGGGAACTCCATCTATAAGAGTAAAAAAAAAAACACGCACAGACAAATCCAAATTAAACCCTGCGGCTCGTGACGACACATTGATGTCCTAAGACACTAAATGATCGGTTTGTGCGAGAAACCGAACCGTATTTATATAATTTTTCACCTCTAAAACACCACAATGTCCAACTGCCTTGCGCATCCGGCTGGTGAGGTCTGAACGCGCTCTGACAACGGAAGTAATGTCTCGCACTCATTGAAGTATAAGCGCGAGACATCACTTCCGTCATCAGAACGCGTTTTCAGACAGGCAGTTGGACATAGTGGTATTTTAGAGGTGAAAAATGATATAAATACTGTTCGGTTTCTCGCACAAACCGATCGTTTCGTGTCTTAGGACATCAATGTGTCGTCACGAGCCGCAGGGTTTAATTTGGATTTGTCTGTGCATGTTTTTTTGACTCTTATAGATGGAGTTCCCATTGCCATGCATTATAAGACTGACAGACCACAACAGTTGGAGTTAAAAATCATCATTTGTGTTCTACTGAAGAAACAAAGTCACCTACATCTTGGATGCCCTGCCTAAGCAGATAAACATCAAATTTTCATTTTTGGGTGAACTATCCCTTTAAACTTTGATCCTTCAAAGCAGCAAATCATAAATAGCACCAAAGAGATTAAATAATCTCACACCCGGATTTAAAAAGAGTTGAAGACCCTAAAACCCACATTTAAGGTCAGAAATACTTCATTGCTTATTTCAGTATTTATTCTGCACAAATACAGGCTGCCTAGCATTGTTTTCTCAAAAAGTTTTGACGTAAATCTGATCGTTCAATGAGTTGACATGGAGAAGAGAGATATACTAGATGCAAAGTTTTGTGTTGAATATTATTTTGTTTACTCATCGATTTGGATTTAATTACTCTCTGTTGTAAGATAAGATTACTTTGTCTTTATTCAGAGCTAGAATCAATACATCTGCAAACAACTGTGTAAAAGTGTTTGTAGATCAGCAGTGTTTACCCTCACTGACATTCTCACAGTTAGGAATAAAACTGAAGAGCAAAGCAGACTGTGCTGCTCATAGTCGACAGTGCTCACATACTGAGAGCTGCTTGAGTTTGTGCGCATGACTGTGTTTGTGTGCTTATCATGTTCTCACCTGGACCAGATGTTCATATGATTCATGGCCCACGAAGACACACCAGACTCTCTTAACAGATGGTGCAGTCTTTGGAAAGAAAACAACAACTAATTTTCTCAAACTTGCTTATATAATTGACCAAGAAAGAAGGGGATGATGACAGTGTAGTTACTAGCAACTGTCAGTGCGATGTTAAAATATGGGGGAACTGTCAGGGCCCTCTAGGCCCTTAGAGAGGGCCTAAACTATTGTAAAAATATTTACAAACTTTTTAATAACAGTTTTAAACTTTTTAAATAAAAAAGTCATCAGTTCTAAAGTTATTTTTGGAATTCAAAATTCCTTTTGAGGGAAAAAACCCTTAAAAATCTGCCTATTCAGTTTGTGTTGTGTCAGTCATTTTCTCCATATTAGAATTTTTCCACCTAACGCTTTCCATTCTGTGATTGGTGATCCAGCTATGAAATTACAGAGGGCCAAGCAAAAGCAAGTCAATAGCTGTGTCCCAATTCAGAGGCTGCATCCTTCAAAGCCTGCATTCGAGGGCCGATTGCATCACAGTGGCGTGGCGAAGGCTGTCCTAATTCAAATGCTCTTTTAAAGGGTTAGTTCACCCAAAAATGAAATTTCTGTCATTAATTACTCACCCTCATGTCGTTCCAAACCCGTAAGACCTTCGTTCATCTTCGGAACACAAATTAAGATATTTTTGATGAAATCCGAGAGGTATCCAATGCCTCTATATAGCAATTTAATGACCACTTTCAAGGTCCAGAAAGGTACTAAAGACATCGTTAAAATACTCCATGTGACTGCAGTGGTTCAACCTTAATTTTATGAAGTGACGAGAACACTTTTTCTGTGTCACGTTCAGTTGTTTACGTCCATCGCTTCCAGGTTCTACGTCTGAACGCCGACTCCGTATTGGCCGGCTCCTGGGTCAGCATCACATGCATGCATTGTGCTGCTCACATGAACAGCACCGGCCAATAATTAGCCGGCCTTCTGATGTCAAACCTGGAAGCGTTGAATGTAGACAGCATAAGAGAATGACACAGAAGAGAAGATATTGTTGAATGAAGTAATTAATTCTGTTTTGTTTTTGTGCACAAAAAGTATTCTTGTTGCTTCATAACATTAAGGTTGAACCACTGCAGTCATGTGGACTGTTTTAACAATGTCTTTAGTACCTTTCTGGACCTTGAAAGTGGTGGTTATATTGCTGTCTATGGAGGAGTCAGATACCTCTTGGATTTCATCAAAAATATCTTAATTTGTGATCCGAAGATGAACGAAGGTCTTACGGGTTTGGAACGTCATGAGGGTGAGTAATTAATGACAGAATTTTCAGTTTTGGGTGAACTAACCCTTTAAATGCAGCCTCCAAATGCGTCCTTTGTTTCCCGTGAAATGAAAGAGAAAGATGGATCCTTCGCGGCCTTGCCTACCCCAGAATTCACTGATGACATTGCCGAATTACACTTTAAAACTTAGGTATTGGGTTTCAGCTTACTCAAATATCTAATGATACAAATGAAAAACTAAAAATAAATACCTTCAGCAATTAAAATGTTAACTTATATCTTACTAAGATGTGATTTTATATAGTTTACTCTTTATTATATACAGAAATGGACCATGGTGAACATATTTAGACAGTTCGTGAACCCTGTTTTGTTTTCAGACAATTTAGTATAACTTTCAAAAAAGTCTAGTACAAACATTACTGCCACTCATCAACGGCAGCTGTCACAGTTGCTGGGTGACGAGAACAATCCTCCGTAGACTAGACTGTCCCATTTAACAACACTTGGTCCGATATTTGTCTTACAAAAACACATTGATTCGCTTCAGAAGGCCTTTATTAACCCACTGGAGTCATATGGATTCATTTTTTATGGATGGATGCATTTTTTTTTTTTTGTCTTCAAAATCTGGGCAGCCATTCACAACCATTATAAACCTTGGAGGACTAAGGATATTTTTAAATATATCTCCAATTGTGTTCTCCCCCCTGAGAACTACCACCATTTGCTCCCCACATACACTTCAAAGACACTTGAGACATTGATCGATCTCAATACAAGAATCAGACATGCGGCCCATAGAAATGGCATCATTTCCACTAATTCATTGACAAATATGATTAAATAAATGAACATTCCCCAGTACATTTTTGTGTATTATTACTGTTTGTATATTGTTCCTTTGTATTTTGTATAGTGTTATGCATGTCTGATGATAGAACTGTTAGATAACGTAGCTCATCTAGTTGTTGTTTCATATCAAATTACTCCTTGTTTAACGACTCACACTTTGGTGGACATCACCATCTCATAGAATGCATTGTATGTTTGTTATATTTATCAGAGTATAAATGGACGCAAACTTCTAGCTTACTCAGCTCATGCAAATGAGGTCACTTTCAAACAAAGAATCTCTAGAGAATTGCATCTTTCTCATTGATCAAGCCAAAACTCAAAGTGTGACTTCTGTTCACGTGAGACCTCAGCCACCCAGGCCGGCGCAGCCCGGATAGCAGGCCTCACTCACTTCAAGCCATGCACAACTTCCTCGACAACAGGGTTGAATTAACAGCGCAAGTTCATCATCATTTCCTCATTCAACGCAGAAGATATTGATTACAACTTCAGCACCATCGGACCAAACCATCAACAATTTCTCCTGAGCCTGCAGATCCGGACGCTCCTCAACAGCCAAGGCATTTGCAAGTATCATACATTTGAACACTAAACGGTGATTTAGTATTAAGTTTGTGAACCCCTTTGTTAACAAAGGTGCTTTATAGTGAGAAACTGATGGTTCTTCTAGCTGGTTAAATGACTCTTTTCATAGCTCCTTTCCCGTTATGCTACGGTTCAAATTCATTTCCACTCTCTCATTTCCTATGTATGCGTGAATTGTATGTCTATGTGTGTTTAGTCTAGCTATGTGTTCGTGATTTAGTTAAATAAAACTTGTGTGCGCATTCTTGCGAGTTGATTCTGATCTGCTTATCAACCAATATTACTGATAACGATTACAAACACAGCTACATGCTAAGAAAGCGTTATTTTTCTGTGGCCATGGAAAATACCCTTTCTGAAGAGTTGATAGACGATCAATACTGAGTGTTCGCTGGCCAAACAGATTGTAATATTAATTCAGCTACATCAAATTAATTCGATTAACTGATTCAAATATTTATAATTATAACGAGTTATGTTTAATTATTCCTATTTCCCCTTTTGAGCTAATTCATAATAACAAAATAATACAATCATAAAAACTGCGTGTAATTATACTGTTTTATAAGTAGTTTATGACAGTAATATATTTACATAAGTTTAAGATAATTAACATACACCAATTATTATTGTGCTTAATTAACAGTTTAATACATCCTACAAATAATATTGAGCAACAATATTGGGGGGGTGGGGGGGGGTTAATATCATGAGAAACATCTTTTTTTAATTCTGAAATGTATCTTTTTTTGTTATAAAAGAATGATTCCGCATTCACTTTGAAAGACACAGTGAACTTTAAAAATGCAGGAAGCGATGAGACAGACATCTTTTTTTATCCGTTCTCTTCATTTATCTTTAAGTGGAATATATACTCTTCTTCCCCAAGGCGGAAGAAAAGATCTTTCTCATGCACCAGGGTGTTTTAGACCCAAGAATAAGGCGGTCTTTTGGGTCAAGGGGATTTTCCAAACAATACTTTAAAAGCAGTTCTGCTCTGACTGATTTACTGTTGAAAGAGAGTCACAGACTGTGTGCTGTTGTTGAAAGTAATTTCACAATCACACACTCCCACTGGATTTCCTGTTTGCCTTATGTTCTTACAAACTGACTGCATAAAGCAGCATTGATTTGATGAGATTGAATTATGTTATTAAATACATTCATTTTGTTCATCTGTAGACATCATAATTTATTTATTTATTTATTTTTTGCAATCTTCAGCACAGTAGTGACAAAAAGTGATGTCCAGAGGGGATATTGGTTTTAAACGACCCTACAAGTTCGATTAAACCATCAAAATATGAGGTAAATATTTGTTTAAATATTTTAAATATGAGGGAAGAACAAAACACTAAACTTGGTTAAGGTATTTATCTGAGAAAATGAGGCAAACTAAAGCTACATTTATGTGTTCATAATTTCTTTGTATTTGGCATGTTTCAATTAACTCCAAGCACTATATGCTTATAAAATTTTTAACAAATTTGAAAAAAGGCTGAAGATGTCAATTTTCCTAAGTCGGACGGACATCACTTTCGGCCACTACTATATACAGTCAACATAACTTAAAAAATGCTTTGCTGTAACTCTTACTGTTGCAATATTTACACATCCAAATACTTTGTCTATCAAAATCATGCAGCCATCTTTTTGTCTCAAAGACAGACGGGGCAGTAAGGAGGATTTCTTTTGCCACTGAAAGAGAATTTAGGTGATGGTTCCTTTGACAGACATCAGACGGCATCAGTGTCAGCGGCTCTATCCTGCAGAACATCGCTGATGCAATAAAAACACTTCTGTCAGATGAGAGATTGAAATGTACATTGCACTGAAACAGAGTTTTGTGGTTTCCCTCTGGATTTTTTATTTCAATCTTAATATTTTATAAGTCGACAGTGGCATGAGATATTGTGCAATTTGTCCTGTAATTTTTGGTTTTGTGCGTTTTAGTCATTTATACAGTAGTTTTCGAGCCTGATGGATGAGTGCTGCTCATGTTTGGAAATATTATTTGTAGGGCTTTTTTATGTTAATTTTATTCTGTTACTTATATTAACAGTATCTGAATGTCTTATTTAGGTAACACTTTACAATAAAATTTCCATAAAAATCGCCACTAACACGGCCAAAATGTACGTGTCTCTACACGTTTTAAAGAAACAAGTTCAAAAATCGCCGCCTTAACGGTGCGTGATGACATTGCTCGCGTTCCGTTTAAAGAGTTTTGGCCCCGTCCGCCTTCCATACAAATATAGCACGTGAACACGCAAACTTTGGCGTGAGTCGTTACTGTTTTGTACAGTCAAGTACACGTTTTTATCGCACCATTGCTTCCGACTCTTTTTTTTTTTTTTTGAATGCTCACCACTGGCAGATTTTAAAGTGGTTTGAGAGAGCATGTGTTGGTAAGTAATCTCAACAAAGTTGTTAGTTACATTTCCAGACACGAGTTGACAAGCAAGCTCTATCTTTGTTATAGGAGTAAAGCCAAGATGCCAAACAACTGAGAGACGACAGAAAATTAAAGATAATTTGAAGAAGGAGGCAGCGAAAGGTACAGTTTCTCTATCAGCATGGATAAAAAAAGGTGAGTTAATCTAAGACTGATAGTTTGCAAAAAGGTATGTGCACAACCTTCAATTTTGTTTAAATCTTTGTTCCAATAATATATAAAATACACACACACATAGGGCCTATACATTTCTGTGGCCAAAAAAAAAAAAGCCAACAAAATAGGCTACTTAATAATAGAAAGTAAATTCGATGTATTCATTAAAATATCAATTTATCTATTTAAAATTGAAATTTAGTAGGCAAAAATGACCAGCCAGAGATGCATGTTGCGGAGGAGGAGAGAGAAGAGGATGAATGTGATATGGGTCAAGGAGTTGAAAAGAAAGCACCAGATACAGACTTTGATGAAGAAAACAACACAGAATATGTTAGTCTATTACAACATAAACATCCAACAAATGTTTAAACAAACTTTAAATTTAAGCATTCATCTCTCTACTCATTTTTTTTCTTTTTGTTGTAATTACTATAATCTATTCATTGAAAAAATAAGTCTATTTCAGTAGTCTTGTATTCATTAAAGGGGGGGGGGGGTCTAATGCTATTTCATGCATTCTGACTCATTTACACTGTTAAAGAGTTGCATTTTTCATGCTAAACATGGCCAAAGATTCAAAACACGTGTTAGATGGATGACGGAGTATTTCTGTGCCAAACTTCCGGTTTCGGACTGGGTTTCAGAGAGTTTTTTTTCTGAGTATGGCCCTTCATCACATAATAAAGGGCGGAATTCCTTGTATAGGCACTTCTCCCTGATAAGCGTGCACACGCACATCACGCAGAGCAAGAGCACGCTCATCAACGCGTTTCGTTCGGGTTACGGAAGCCGGGAGATTTTTCAACAATGGCTGTGTCCCAATTCAGGGGCTGCACCCTTCGAAGGCTGCATGCATCATCGAGGCAGTCTCATTTAAGAAGTAAGAAAGAAATTACAGTATACATCAGAGGACACAGCCTCCGAAATGAGTCGCAGCTCCTGTCACCAAAGGAGTGTGTTTTTGGTTGTGAGGGAAAGATTACCTTTTTCAGCTTAACCAAAGTACCCAGCGTTAAGAGTTGTGCATGTATGTTTGTTTGTTTCTGGAATTTCGGTGATGATTGCATTGTAAATAAGTCCCAGTTTGACGGTGAATTTGCTGATCGCGGGCAGTGAGTAAAAATGCATCAAACGTCTATGTTTTGTTGGCAGTTGGCGTGCAAGTGCATAAAATGTAAACACAAACGTTTTTATTCCCTTTTTATTTATAATGATGTCGCAGCTTGCAGACAATCTCTACGCAAAACCTGCGTGCGCTCGTGACTCTTTAGCTCTGCCCACGGCAGGCACGCCTCCAGGAGCTCGGCTTTTTTCGGAAAGACTTTATCTATCTTTTATAAATATGATAAAACTAAAGACTTTTCGGAGATATGAAGGATGCAATACTACTCTACAGGTACTCAAGATTAACATGAGATTGGTAGAAACTGTGTGTGTTACCTACCCTTTAATTATGAACACAGTCTGTTTGCAATGTCAATAATAAGATTATCTATCAATATTATTATTAGCAATTTACATTTTAGAATTAATCCGTAGTGATAGATGCCCTTTTTTTTTTTTTTTTTTTTTTTTTTACATTTGAGCCCTTGCCCCTGAGAAACTTTCTGCACGTTCCTGCTCCGACACAATCCACGACGACATTAAAAATATACCATCCACTGACGCAGATATCCTTCTCTTGTCTCTACAGAAATTAGCTGTTTAAACAGGACTCATTACACTTCCCTTTACTCTTCCATTTGTCCTGTTGTCGGCAGACTCAAGTGAGTGGAGTATGTCAGATAGTGAATGGGCATCTGTATACTGTATCCAGTGTAGACAGTGTCAGAGATTATAATGGGTTTTGTTTGCTTTTCATGTGACTCAACGCTCCCATTCAGTGTAGGCAAGAGTCAGCCTTTAAGCAACTGAACGCCAGTGGCCGTAGCCTATGGTGCGATGAAGTATAACTATTTGTGCTCTGGAGGCAGTCATATGCAAATGTATTTGCCCGTGTGACTTAGGAAATTAAAGGGGTGGTTGTTTATGATTTCACTTATTTAACTTTAGTTAGTGTGTAATATTGGTGTTTGAGCATTAACAACATCTGCAAAGTTAGGATGCTCAAAGTTCAATTCAAAGCAAGATATTTTCTTTTAAAGAATTCTCTGTTTAAGGACTACAACAAATGGCTGGTAGGGACTACAACGAGCTTCTTCCTGGGTTAGTGACATCACTAACCCTAAAATTTACATAAACCCTGCCCCTGAGAACACGCAACAAAGGGAGTGAGGCCATGTTATTGCAATACAGTACGTAACACAAATGCAATAGCATGTCATAAAAGCAAGATGACATGACAAGTTATAACTGTAATTAAACTAAACTATACCTGTTCTATCTTCATGCAGCGTATTTTCAGTTCCCACACGAGCAATTTATAGATTATCATGACTATATGCTAATCAATGACTTTAAGATAGTTAACTCCACATCAGCTACTTAAAGGGATAGTTCACCCAAAAATGAAAATTCTGTCATAATTTACTCCCCCTCAAGTTGTATGAATTTCTTTTTTCTGTTGAACACAAAAGAAGGTATTTTGAAGAATGTTTGTAACCAAGCAGATCTCACCCCCCATTGACTACCATAGTAGGAAAATAAATACTGAGATCTGCTTGGTTACAAACATTCTTCCTAATATCTTCCTTTATGTTCAAAAGAACAAAGAAATTTATACAGGTTTGGTACTACTTGAGGGTGAGTAAATGATGACAGAATTTTCATTTTTGGGTGAACTATCCCTTTAAATTCATCAACTAACCATTCAGAAACGTCCTGTTGCATTCTACATGTTGTCACTTCTTCTTGAGTCTCTCCATCATTGTTTGACTCCGGTTTGAACATAAAAGGCTGAACGGTTTCGGACATTTTCAGTGAGTCTGCATGAGGTAATCGGAGCTGCTAACACGAGCTCTTGAAACTCCGCCCTCTTCTTGAGAGCAGCAGCTAATTTGCATTTAAAGGGACTCACACAAAAAAATAGCGTTTTTGCTCACCCTCAAAAATTGACAAATTTAACATGCTATAAAAAATGATCTGTGGGGTATTTTGAGCTAAAACTTCACATACACACTCTGGGGACATCAGAGACTTATTTTACATCTTGTAAAAGTGGCATTATATGACCCCTTTAACTAATAGACTTAGAAATTAACTAATTTGAACAAATGAGACCTTGTTGGAAAGTGTTACCCATCTATTTAATATACAGTATAATGTGTGTGTGTGTGTATATATATATATATATATATATATATATATATATATATATATATATATATATATATATAATATATAAACTGTTTTAAATAAATGCTGTTTTTCTAACTTTCTTTCTATTCTAACTATATTAAAAGTATATGAATATCTTAAAGGGATAGTTCACCCAAAAATGAAAATTCTATCATCATTTACTCACCCTCATTTTGTTCCAAACCTGTATGAATTTCTTTGTTCTGCTGAACACAAAGGAAGATATTTTGAAGAAAGTTTGTAACCAGGCTGCTTTAGGCCACCATTGACTTCCATAGTAGGAAAAAAAAATACTATGGAAGTCAATGGTGCCCCAGAATTGTTCAGTTTCCCACATTCTTCCTAATATCTTCCTTTATGTTCAAAAGAACAAAGAAATTTATACAGGTTTGGAACAACCTGAGGGTGAGTAAATGATGACAGAAGTTTCTTTTTTGGGTGAACTATCCCTTTAACTAATATATTGTACTGGACAATGTAGCCTATAGGCTTATGTTTATATAAATTGAAATGTCAAAATAATAAAAATAAAGCATTCAGTCAACAATAAATAATGAAATGAATAATAAAATAATCATTACGATAGGATGTGCCTGAAGCTAAATTATGAATCTGGAAAGGATAACGAATTCTACGTAGCCCCTAAAGGGACATGGTGAAGGAAAAAATGCCATGGGAGGAAAAATATATTTCAATGCTTTTGTGTTCTCTTGCAATTATATAGTTGGGTAATTATATTGTGGGTAATTATATTGTGTATAATTTGCGGTATCAGGGAGCCGCTGTCAGTATGCGGGGTATTGAAATCGCTTTGGAATGCGTGCTTGCTTTTTACTTTTGAATTTGCAATCATGCGTACTCTGTGTATAGGGAGTGGCGGTACTGACCACACATTTTCCAACATAAGATATTTGTCAGTGATGCTCAGGATCTGTTGTGCACCAAATCCTCCAACATCGTTATGTCAGTCATCTCTCCTTACTCTTGTCACATAATAAGTGAAATCTGATGTGCTGTAAATGTGACCAACTACCACAGCAAACCTGACCATGTCCCTAGGGGCTCCGTACAATGTGTTAGGCTATTCATTTTCTGTGCCTGTACGAATTCGGAATTATCTCAAAGGTGGACACCCAACTTAATATGTGATGATATATGATTAATATTTATGATATGTAAAAGTCAGCCAGCTATTCATTATCATGTTAATTATTGTGCCTTTAGCCCCAACAGCAGGGGTGCCTTTTACCCCAAATACCATACTTTTACATATTCTTCAGTTATTTAAAAAAATGTTCATTTAATCACCTTGAACAAAACTGAAAAACATTAACAAGACCTTTGTCTCAAAATATAGACAATAATTTTATCGATTCTCATTTGCTACATAAATCTACAACATTTTTTTGCATTGCTTTCGGCAATCACGTCAAGGATCAGACAAATTTCCATGCACATTATCAAAAGCGGTTGTGAAGAAAAGTGCTGAGCTAGTGGTTTAAAAGAGAATAAAGTCAAATGCGCATTTTACACAGGTGCGCTTTTAGCCTTGTTGTCCGAGATAGATATACATATATATATATATATATATGTACATACATACATATGGAACAACGAGGCTAAAAGTGCACCGGTGTAAAATGTACATATATATACATATACACCATGTGCAGAATTATTAGGCAACTTGATTTTCTGATCATATTTTTTTTCCAAGCACATTTGACAAATTCCAAACCACATCAATCTTAACTACTATTAGTTTTGTATTTAATCATATATAAGTTATATATAATTGTTCATGAAGGCTGGAAGTGAAAAATATATTATATTCAGGTGTGCATAATTATTAGGCAGGTTTTCTTTTACAGGCAAAATGAGAGATTTAACTCAGATGGTGATCTTCCAAAACGTACTGCCAGATACTGGAAGATAAATTCTTCAAACAGTGGTACAAGAGGATGTGGTGCTGGTCCTTCAAGAGTCACTCTCAATCCGTCTGTCTATAAAGCCTATATAAAAAAAAAAAAAAAAAAACTAAAAAAAATCAGAATTCATATATTTTACAACACTTCAGCTTGTAATTCTTATTAAGTGGGGGTCAGTTTTTAGGATTCTTTACCTAACCTAAGTCTCTCAGATCCTGACACCTCGCACTTCTGGTGACTCCAGGTAGGATGCAGTTCTGGAAAATGGTGGCGCTGGAGACTAAAGGGTTCCTGATGCTTTCACACTTAATTCTTCTGCAGTTAACGTGTCTTTTCTTCTCCACCTGTTTTTGTCTGACCCCGCTGACCCAATGAGCATTTTGCTGTCCAATGGTCATGCCTTAACTTTGCAATTTCTGGCATTGCATTAGTACTGCATCCCTCTCATGGGCATTTAATAATTTTTGACTTTTTAAATTTTTGACTCTTTTTTTTTTGGCTCATTTTGCCTGTAAAAGAAAACCTGCCTAATAATTCTGCACACCTGAATAAAAGGCGTTTTTCACTTCCAGCCTTCATGAACAATTATATATCACTTATAAATGATTAAATACAAAATTAATAGTAGTTATTAAGATTGATGTGGTTTGGAATTGGTAAAATGTGCCTGGAAAAAAATATGATCAGAAAATCAACTTGCCTATTAATTCTGCACACGGTGCTTATACTTCGACTTATATTTCAAATAAATGCTATTATTTTTAGGTTTCCATTCATCGAACAATCTTTAAAACTCACGGTTTACACAAAAATATTAAGCAGCACAACTATTTTCAACATTGATAATAAAAGTACAAAGATCATCATATTAGAATGATTTCTGAAGGATCATGTGACACTGAAGACTAGAATAATGATGCTGAAAATTCAGCTTTGACAAATTACATTTTAAAATTTAAATAGAAATGAATAGAAAATATTATAATAGTATTATTTCAAATTGTAATAATTTCACAATATTATTGTTAAAAAAACATCTTGAAATCTTAAAAAAAAAACATTTGATAGTTAAGTTAAATTAATAGTACAGTAAAAAATCTGCTTTATCCTCCTGATATTTTATTTATATGTTATGCTATGTCCTCTGTAAATAAAATAAGACATGAATAGACATGAAAAGGCAAAAACAATGGGATTTTTTTTAAATCACCAATACATTTTTAGGTTTCATGACTTTTTATACCAAACTTTGTATAAAGATGATTCTCAACTATGTTATGAAAGATATAACAGAATGATTTGATATACCATTTTGCTTTATGCAATAAAATGGCCATAAACGTGTTTTCCCATTATATACAATGTATCTATACACTGTATCTAATTTGCATATTCATGTGTTTTTGGGGCAATATGTAATGAAAAAAGAAGTGTAATAATTGGCAAAATTTTCATAATAATATCTAAAATTTCATAGGAAGATATATAATTTCTTTCCATATTCACACAAATGCGTAATAAACATGCTTTAAGTCCTGGTGTCCTCTACAGTGGACATGTGAAATCAATGTCCCGTTTCAGAAACAGAAACAGAAAGTTGTATTTTGATTTGCAACTCCATAACATTTTCCTGAGATGTTGATTTATGACAAAAAAATTGAAAATTAGTCAGATTTAAATGATAATTACAAAATATTATCATATTTCCATAAGCGTGTTAAATTTAATCACTAAATTAATGTCAGTCATTTTTAAAGACCGAGAGGGAGTGGTAATGGTGAAACCTCCAAACATTTGATATCTCTGAAAAGCCCTGAATGTGCTCTTTACAGGACATCCAGACTTAAAACTGTGACATGTAAGGTCTCAGAGAAATTCGCTAAAACGTGATGTCCTCTACAGGACAAAACTCCATAGCTGGGTGTCAGGAGGATATCGATGCTGATATTTGGTATGACAACCACCATGTTGTCACATGAACAAAAAAATATTGCACCAGCACTATTAAGAGACAAGTCACAATTTAACTTGCACACAAAGGTACCAATATCAGTATAGTCATTAAATAACTGATTCTAGATCTGTTGTTTTATACAGTGTGTGCAGGTGTCACTGCACAGAGGAAACTGAGTGTATAACCACAGCTTGTGTGAGTGGTTAGACATGTTGTTTAATGGAAGCCAGTCCTCAAGGATGTTCTGGAAATAGGCAGTCAATGCTGTAGTAATATGTCTGTGTGTGTGTGCTTGTTTGTTCTTGTGCTCTGCTCTCGGCTCTCTCGGCATGTTAACCTCTCTGCCCTTTTTCCAATGGGAGTCACTACAAACGCTCCCATTGAAAAACATTTGGGTCTGTCTAGTTGAGCTGTTAACATGATCAGTTTCAGCACAAACTGATAGTTACAAAGAGACTTCCCTCTAACATCTCTGCTCTGCTGTTCCTCTTTTATGGCTGCTACAAGTCTCATAGGAAGGCTCAGACTTTACGGGTAAACATTTGTCTGTATCAAGTGTGTGATCTGCTGTAATACGCTATATGGTCCATAAATGACAAAATCCACTATCATATCTGCACTCTGGTGCTGGTAAACTCAACAAACTCAAATAAACCTGCCGGAATGTTAAGACATTGAAATAGGAGCTCTGGATGCACTTAATCATATTTAAAGCTTCTTAAATGGAAAAATTCAGGCAAAAAATTTTTTTTTTAATTATTTACTCACCCTCATGTGGTTCAAAACTAGTATGGGAATTAAAAAATATATATATATATTCTAGCCTCTTTATGATACGTTGGAATTCGAGAGCTGGTGCTGTCAAGCTCTAAAACTACAAAAAAGCACCATAAAAGTATTATGAAATTATTCCATCTATAAATATAAATAAAATTAAAGCTGCAAGCAGCGATGAAAGAGCCCTCGCGCCCGGGCTTAGGAAAACAGTGAACAGTGGGCGACATGCATGTAAGCGAGTAAATACAGGAGAATTATGGCCAAGTCATTTCAAAAGTGCCAGACTTCCTGCTGTCAACAGGTGGCACTTTGACTGTTACTGAATATTGCCATGTAGATGACTTCAGGCCAGGACTATTATCAAACATGTGAAGTTTGGAGCAGTTCAGACTTTGTATGCCTGAGTTACAACAACTTCCTGTTTCGTGGCGTTAATCGCATACATTAGCACTTAGCCAAGTGTTGCATGATTTTACATGCTTCTAGTGTGTTTGCTACTTTGTGGCATATTGAAATGTGTTTTCTGGGAGTGAATTACAGTGTAAAGCATGCCATTTTCTGATGCCAGCAGGTGGCGCTATGACTAACTGAATATTGGCAAATAGATGTCTTTAGGCCAGGACTCTTATCACACATGTGAAGTTTGGGGCAGATCGGACACCGTATGCCTGAATTACAACAGCTTCCTCTTTCATGGCGAAACATCAGACTTTGTCAGGCCGCCATGGACACGCCCTTCAGTGAAAACTCTAGATCTTCACAATTTAACATGGCTAAGGCCTTTAGATTAGACTGACCAAATATGATGTTGTTCTGGTTAAATCTGTATGAGGAGTTAATCACAGTGTAAAACATGTCATTTCCTGTTGCCCGCAGGTGGCGCTATGACCGTAACTGAATATTGCCATGTAGATGTCTTCAGGCCAGGACTCTTATCACACATGTGAAGTTTGGGGCTGATCCGACTTTGTATACCCGAGTTACATAAACTTCCTTTTTCATGGCGAAACATAGAAATTTGTCAGGCCGCCACGGACACGCCCTCCAGCAAAAACTCTAGATCTTCGCAATTTAACGTCACAAATGCCTTTAGATTAGACTGACCAAATATGATGTTGATCTGATAAAAGCTCTAGGAGGAGTTCGTTAAAGTACAACGTCTGGAAATGTCTGCAAAATTGCACACATTTTGCAGAGAAAATTCAAAATATCTGACTTCCTGTTGGTTTTCAGATTTTGCACCAGGAGACTTTTTTGTAGGGATTGGGCTGTTACATGTGTCTACTGAATTTCATACCTGTATGTGAAACGTGGTGCAAAGGGGCACTTAGTTGAAATATTGTAGGTGGCGCTATAAAGCCATTTTACCACGCCTAATTCTGAGACTCATAACAGACGTAAATTTTCACCACTTCTGATGCGTGTGCAAAGTTTCATGAGTTTTCGAGCATGTTTAGGCCCTCAAAAATACGATTCATTTGGGAGAAGAATAAACGGAGCAATTCCAATAGGGTCCTCACACCATCGGTGCTCGGGTCCTAATAATGAAAGTGTAAATAATGAAAATAATTGTTATTTACTGAAAACCTTGATATCTGCACTAGATCATCTTTGCAATGTCCGATGTGGGAATTAATCATTTTTAGTTAGATCTTTTCAATGAATTGGTTGATCTAGTTCATAAAGTTCATTCCAGGTTTGGAACAGCATACGTGTAAGTAGATAATGACAGAATTCATTCATTTTTTTAATTATTCCATCCATCCATTATTCTCTCTCTGAAGTTTTGCATCTAATACACACAACCTGGATTCCAATTAGGGTCTTTTGCTGGTGTAAATCTGCATTGAGCAGGAAGTTTGTGCTGTGAGAGAGAAAGAGGCAGAAAACCCCAGAGAGAGAAGCACTCCTACACTAGCTATTTAAATAATAGACTTGATGGATGAGGAAATAAATATAATTTGGGACATAGAAGGCAGAAAGGCCATTGTATGCAGTAATAGGCTCAAGCACAGACACAATTTCAATCAGTACGAGGTTGAAATGCAAGAGAAATCTGTTGAGTTTATTTAGAAGAGGGTAAAATTGCACTTTTCCTGGTGTCATTTCAAAACTGTACAGCTTTCTTCTGTTTCAAAATGTATCAGTGATAACTGCTCTTGGACACGTCACTGACATGACAAGACATTGGGCTGTGTGATATAGGCTATCGAAATAAAATCTATATTGATATGGCTTGGTGCGATTATGAAATGATAAAGGCTGTAATTTATTTAAATATGCGCTGGGTTTCTGAATAAAAAAGCAAGTGCTTTGTTTGCGAAAAAAAAAAAAATACTCTCCAACACGAGATGGCATAAAAATAAATAAATAAAGAAGTATATCAGTGTTCCTCCTCGGCTAAATTCAATTCGGCCATCAGTTTTTACACTTTAGTGTGGGGGAAAAAAAAAAAAGCGTCAACAATTAAAGATTTATTGTGCACTATAGATAGATTAATTGAATAAAATGTGAGTTTTCACAAGTGTGCCAAAATCACTGAGCTTGCGCTGCACTGACTGACATCTGTGATTATAAAGGGAAAGAGCTGTGCTCGCTTTCTGTATAATTCATACACAAGGAAAGTTATTGTTTTTCATGAGATTTTGTGAGTACTTCATACTTCACCTTGACAAAATGTATTTTTCAACCTAGTGATTTTATAATGTTTGATATTTAGGCTATTCAATAGCGAAACTGAGTGAAAAACTATTACAGGAAATGACTAATATATGCGCAAATAAATGCTACTCTGCCGCCACCTGCTGGTTATAGTGGTAGTTAATGTCTTTTTTATTTTTAAATAAGTGTTTTCTATCAAATGGTGGATTTCCTACATCTTGAAACATTAGGTTTTACAAATGGAGACAGTCTCAGAAGGATGATCAAATAATGTTTGTGGTTATCCAGGGCTCAATGACCGGGCCAGTGGTTCAAATTTTTACTTGCCCTGCCAAAAATTTCACTGGCCCCACAATAAAAAAAAAAAAAAAAAAGTAAAAGAAAAGAAAATGGGCCTATAAAATAAGCCTAGTTATTGTTTTCATTGTTTTTGATACATGTAACCTTAATAAATAAGGTTATGACACCAAAAGATACTAGATTAACTCACTTAAATTTTAAATATTGTTAGACAAGGAAACAGTAAGTAATAAAATAGGAATAAATAACCAAATCACAAGCAACAGCACAAATAAATACAACAGAATAAACATAAATGGAATAAACTGTGCTTTTCAGGGTTTTATGTAGGCTTAAACAAGGAGATTTTCAGGTACAGAAATTGATTAAACTTTATTAAAGTTAATTAGTCAAGAGCAGTTACAGATGCATAAATAATGTTTTGAAATGTTGAAAAATATAAAATGATAAATACTGTTATTTGAAGTTATTTATAAAATGAAAAAATACTTTAAATGTGAAATTGAGATTCATTCATTCAAACAGCTTATTCATTCAGGAAGTGTTGCTCAGAGACGCAAAACAATTCTCTGGACTTTGTTTGGAACTATTTTCGTTGCCGAAATAGAGCGAAACAAGCGATTTGGTGTCTAAAATGTAAGTCACTTAATATAAACTACTTGTTTATTAAACTGTACGTTGTATAAAACCAATATCACATTTGTAATCATGCTTAAATATATTTAGATAAAAATGGCGCTCTTCGTGTAATATTAGTAAACTATATTAAATTATATAAATATAAAAGACATATAAATATGCACGCGCACTAGTCTAACTTACTAGACTTGTGTTACGTAGTGTATGCATGCACTCGATGGGTGTGTTTTTGTTTGGTTTTTGTAAAGTGAGGGACATACTCTTTAATGTCAGATCGTTAAATCAACAATTACGATATCATAGACGATATATATCGCACACCCTACAGCACTGGCCCGATCGGGAAAGTGACAGTTCCGTCAACTGTCCCGAGTGTTGTTCACACTGGCCCCGGGCCATCGGGCAGTCCTTATTGTCAAGCCCTGTCATCACATTAAAAATAATGTTTGAAATGCTGGAAAAATGTTATGTGTGTGTGTCTAATTACAGACACGGCATTTCTCATTCAAGCGGTCCCAATAGCTTAGTCTTTATTGCAATCAATAAAACTAGTTTATTGGCAAATTAGGCAAGTGTGATAACTGCATTAAAATATAAATACAAGATTAAAAATTCAACCATTGATGGTTTTGTGTCGATGTACAGCGAGTACAGAATGGCAGTTCACCGGAAATGCCCAAGCTGGGTTAACGATAACCAGGAAGTAACCGTGCATATGTTCATTTGAGTTCTCTTTAGCCTCTTCTTGCACTTGAATGGTTTGAAATCACTTGAATGTTTAAAGTGGCGAGACCTAAAAACTTTGCAGCTAATCTGTGAATCACATGTGTGGCCTATGAAAATTAAAGTGGAAAGAGATTATTATTATTATTATTATTATTATTAAACTCTGTTCACGTTATGGTTACTGAAAAATGTTTAATGGGAAAACCGGAAAAATACCCAAATGTGAACACCCACATTTTTTAAAAGTTTTTCCCAAACAATTCAGCCCTAAAATGTCAACAAAAAAAAAAGTCCCTAGAGTAAAACATTTTCAGATTTTTTTTAATTGTGCTATGATGCACTCCCTTACAAATAACCGCAATCATTCTAGAATATTATTTCCTGATATTATTATTTACTGATTATTTCCAAATCCCTGTTTTTTTTCCTATTGAAATATAGAAAAACAAAATATTACAATGTCAGTTTTCCCCCAGTATCATGCAGCCCTAACAAGAAGTATGAATAATTAACATATAAGGTCATCTAGGATAGGCTAATAGGTTATAATTGTCTCCATTGTCATGAATGTCATAAAGACCCAACCAATTTCTGAGCCTTTCACTTTACTGACCAGTTCCTGAAATAGCAGCAGCCCATCTGGACCAGAAAAGGCCATTCTTGCCGGGATGATAATTACTTAGTCAGAGGTCAAAGAATAGAAACTGGTACTTGCTGTGTGATGTCCTGTGCCATTATGAGCGCTGTTAAACTGTGTCCATAAGGAGCTGCTGGCAGCAGGGGAGTCATACAGCTGAATAAAACACAAGCTGATCCTACAGGGAGCCATTAGCAGAAGCCTCTACTTCAAAGCAATTAGAGAACGTCTTGGGACTTGCAGTGTTTATTGAAATAATTGAATGTCCCCTAACTACAGTATGTACTTCAGTGGAGTAATGAATGTTTATGCCCACATGGCAGACTGTTTGATAGGATGCTTGATTTGGTGTTTTGTGAAAGAAAGATGTTTTAATAGTGGCTCAGATTTAAACTTCACAAGCAAAAATAGCTTAAGTTAGATTCATTTGTGTGAATCAATTCGAACCGTGTCAGCTGAATATATCATTGCCCATGGAGAGCAGTCTAGACGTCACTGAAGATTTTTCTCCATGGAATAATTCACTCCAGTAATTCTTTATTTATTCTTCATCAGGCTAACTTTTGTTCTTTATACACTTTAGAATTTGACGACTAAACAAAGCAAAAGCAACTCCATTACTTGCCAATTTCAATCTGAATGTAAGCCATTAGATACAATGTACACTCTTAAAAATAAAGGTTCCGAAAGGGGGTTTTCACAGCAATGCCATTTAAGAACAATTTTTGGTTACTCACAGAAGAGAACCTTTCAGTCAACAGTTCTTAAAAGAACCATTTTTTTTTCTTTGTTTGAAGAAAGTCGAACCTTATTCCACTATAAAGAACACTTTGTGGAATGGAAAGGTTCAATGGATGTTAAAGGTTCTTCGTGGAACCATCAATGCAAAAAAGAACCTTTAATTTTAAGAGTGTATGTAAAGCCGCAACTATTTCACTCATTTCTCAGTGCTCTTCTTAAGCAGGGACCCTAAAATGTATTTGGATACTTAAGTGTGTTTGTGCTATATTTCTTCAAAATTAATGCAGCTTGTTTTGATACTTCATCTATGCAATGGCATGACAATTAAAAAAGCAGCTGTCCATGGTGCTGAAATCACGTCTGTTCAAGCCACATTCTCTTCCTTATGGCTGTAGTATTTTATAGTATTTACTTGTGAACTATATAGAGTGGTAGAGCTGTGCAATTCTGAATGAATTCAAAATCAAAATTTTTGTTTTTGTTTCAAACAGAGATCACAATTCTCCCACGATTCTGAACAGACAACTAAACAAAATAACATGCAATTTACTAGAGGTTCTGACAAAATGTTAATTACTGCAGTCTATTTAAAATGTTTAATTAATCAAAATTATTATTAAAAACTCTATTTGAATGAATGATTGATTCAATGACTCGCTCATAAATATGTCACTTGTTTCATTACAGGATGAATCAGCGTTTTTGAACAAATCTTTTTTTATACTATGGGCTGTCTGAATGCTGAATGTCTGAATGCTGATTGCCTCGAGGTGTGCAATAAAACCGTTTATTGCACAGGTAGTTCCAAAACAGTTTAATCACCATTCTGTATTAATGCACTGTTTTCATTTAGCACACACACACACATACGTCACTCGCACACAGAGATCAGAGATCTAGCTGCGCGCACACAGAAACATTAAGAAGCACAGAAACTTATCAACACTGTCCCTGTGACTTTTATTAAGCATCGCTACTGAATTGCTACGTCTCAGCAACGATAGGTAACATCACTGGTTTTGAAGTAATTAAACTCACAGCTTCGTTGTTAAAGGATTAGTTCACTTTAAAATGAAAATTACACCAAGCTTTACTCACCCTCAAGCCATCCTAGGTGTATATGACTTTCTTCTTTCAGACAATCAGAGTTATATTAATAAATATCCTGACGCATCCAAGCTTTATAATGGCAGTGAACGGGACCAACTAGTATGAAGCTGAAGAAAGTGCATCCATTCATTATAAATGTACTCCACGTGGCTCCGGGGGTTAATAAAGGCCTTCTGAAGCGAAGCGATGTGTTTGTGTAAAAAAAAAAAAAAAAAAAAAATCCATATTTCACAAGTTATAAAGTAAAATATCTAGCTTCCGCCAGACCGCCTTCCGTATTCAACTTACGAAGAAAATGTAATGCCTTGCCCAGTTCAAAATGCTTGCGCTATATCCTATGCCTTCTGTATTCAACTTACGTAAAAAGTGTAACTGATGACAGATGCTTCAGGATATTTATTAATATAACAGAAAGAAGAAAGACATATACACCTAGGATGGCTTGAGGGTGAGTAAAGCTTGGGGTAATTTTCATTTTAAAGTGAACTAATCCTGTAAAGACACTGAACAGATGCAGCTAATTCTTACAACCATCTTTCATCTCTCTCTCTCTCAAAATAATTAATTTAAAAAAAAAATGCAATAATTTATACATTCAAATAAATGTAATCTTACACACACATTATCTTTGTGTCTGATTCAAAGCGGACAGAATGCTATATCTAACGATCCGTAACTGACAGACATAACCATCTTTTTTATCCTTCCAAGTTTTGCTGCAAACATCAATAACCGCTTTAAGTTGTCAATGCTAGCAAATTACAATGGTATAAGCAGGATAATCCATGGCCAGCTGTGCATTGAAAGTTTTTAATGCACTCCGCTTCATGTTGGGTGGTTCTTAGCCTCCTCGTCATGCATTAATATCCTTTAATGCACAGCTAGCCATGGATTATCCCTTACTTATACCATGGTTTGGCTGAATGCTCAATTCTGATTGGCTGGGGGGGGTGCATTAAAACCATTTAAAGCACAGGTAGTTCCAGTCAGTTTAATCACCATTCTATATTAATGCGTTGCTTTCACTGAACACACACACACTTACACATCACTCACACACAGAGATGGGAGATCGCGCTGCGGACAAACAGAAACATTCATAAGCACAGAAACTTGTTACCAGCTTCGCTACTGAATCGCTACATTCATATTTCTCATTAATGATGTTTTTGAAGTAATTAAACTCACAGCTTCATTAGCCCATTTCACATATACAGTCTTTACTGGTAGATTTACAACTGTGACAATGAGTGTTTATCAGGATCAACTAAACTGGATTTTCAAAAGTATGTTTGTGGTGCCATTGTTGCAGTAAACTTGCACAACATTCTTAAATTTATTAGATTCACTCCGGTCTGTTATTGTAGGGACATTGACTTGACATTTTCGTGCCCCTAAACATGACGCAGAACAAATTGAACTGTGATTGGTTGCTTTAAATGTCGGTCAGATGTCCTCATGGGCAGTCCTTGATCAATGAAAGCTGCAATGGAGTCCAGACCTTCTGCCGTCAATCTGAAGGTCTGTCTAAGTGAGTCAGGCCGTGGATTATCCCTTACATAATGAATACATTTATTATATGATTATAAAAATAATATCAAACGCTGTATTAGAAACATGTTTTGCCAGTTCATATCAAACAGTGGTCCCTTCTGATCTTGAATGGAAGTTGTAATCTGAGCACAAGTGAGAATACAGTGTCTGGGTTGACATACGCTTCAATTCCCTCTCCTGCATGTCTGTCAGAGATGAGTCTGTTCCACCTCTCCATGTGTCCCCTGCTGGACTTACAAGCACCCACCAGGGCCCACTCACTGTGTGTGTGTGCAGAATTTCATTTGCTGTGATTTCCCGCTGGCCTGTAATGTGATGGATTTGACATTTTGATTTGCACATTGAAGAACAGAGGAGGACAAACGTATTTTCATTTCAGGCCGTGGAGAATGGAGAACGGGGCTGGATCTGTTGCGCATGTCAACGTGTTTGGTCGATGTCATAATGGGCTTGTCTCATGCGCTTTATTATTTTTAATACAGTGACATCTCCAGTCACTTTCAGCCATACCCGTCCCTTCCTCCACAACTCATTACTGTGTTTTCTGACCTCGGAGGTCAACATTTGTGCACTAATGAATGCTTTGTCTGATAATATGCATCATTAGATTGCAATCTTCTCCAAAGTGAAACTAACAAATCGCTTTACATGAGCACGTCTAGTTGTTTTTCACGCTGTCCGCTGTTTGGGACAACTGACAAATTAATTCTTAATTACATTACTTCTTGAGTTCTTGAGTGAGTCATCTAAACTTTGCAAAGTTCACTTTAGTTTAGTCTTCTGTCCTATAATCATACTTATAAACCACTCTGTAAACTCTAATAATTTGGCAGACCTCAAAAAAATTGAGGTAATCAGTTGCATGAATTTTTTTTTTTTTATCTAACAAACTCCAAGATAAAGTTAGTAAAACTTAAAATTTAGATTTTGTACTACAAACATGTTAATTGCAGTTGAATTGGAATGTTGACTAAGCTAACTTGCACAACTTTATTGCATAATCATCAAAGCTTTTACAATTAGCTGCCAGCTAGCAATAGCAGACTTGCATGTGCTAATATACTGTAACTAGCAACAAGACTATCACTATAATTTTTTGCATGTGCGCAATGTTGTGCGAAAACAAAATACTTTTTTTAATAATAATAATATTTTTTTCTACATTCTTCAGTCTGATGCAAAGCATGCTGGGAACTACAACTCTGCTCCAGTCATTCATTTTGCTAGTTTAGTAAATATAATCAGTTATTCAGTTCACTTAACTTTTTTCTAGCAAGTATAATGAACTTTGGTAACACTTTATTTCGATGGTCCACTTTAGACATCCTACTAAACATAAGTAACTATGCAACTACACTATATTGCCAAAAGTTTTGGGACGCCTGCCTTTACGTGCACGTGAACTTTAATGACATCCCATTCTTAATCCGTAGTGTTTGATATGGAGTTGGCCCACCCTTTGCAGCTATACCAGCCTCAACTTATCTAGGAAGGCTTTCCACAAGGTTTAGGAGTGTGTTTATGGGAATTTTTTACCATTCTTCTAGAAGCGCATTTGTGAGGTCAGGCAGTGATGTTGGCCTGGCCTGGCTCGCAGTCTCTGCTCTAATTCATCCCAAAGGTGTTCTATCGGGTTGAGGTCAGGAACTCTGTGCAGGCCAGTCAAGTTCCTCCACACCAAACTCGCTCATCCATGTCTTTATGGACCTTGCTTTGTGCACTGGTGCGCAGTCACGTTGGAACAGGAAGGGGCCATCCCCAAACTGTTCCCACAAAGTTGGGAGCATGAAATTGTCCAAAATGTCTTGGTATGCTGAAGCATTAAGAGTTCCTTTCACTGGAACTAAGGGGCCAAGCCCAACCCCTGAAAAACAACCCCACACCATAATCCCCCCTTCACCAAACTTTACACTTGGCACAGTGCAGTCAGGCAAGTACCGTTCTCCTGGCAACCGCCAAACCCAGACTCGTCCATCGGATTGCCAGACAGAGAAGCGTGATTCGTCACTCCAGAGAACACGTCTCCACTGCTCTAGAGTCCAGTGGCGGCATGCTTTACACCACTGCATTCAACGCTTTGGTGATGTAAGGCTTGGATGCAGCTGCTCAGCCATGGAAACCCATTCCGTGAAGCTCTCTACACACTGTTCTTGAGCTAATCTGAAGGCCACACGAAGTTTGGAGGTCTGTAGCTATTGACTCTGCAGAAAGTTAGCGACTTCTGCGCACTGTGCGCTTTAGCATGCGCTGACCCCGCTCTGTGATTTTACATGGCCTACCAATTTGTTGCTGTTGTTCCCAATTGCTTCCACTTTATGATACCATCAACATTTGACCATGGAATATTTAGTAGTGAGGAAGTCTCATGAATGGACTTATTGCACAGGTGGCAACCTATCACGATACCATGCTTGAATTCACTGAGCTCCTGAGAGCGACCCATTCTTTCAGAAATGTTTGTAGAAGCAGTCTGCATGCCTAGGTGCTTGATTTTATACACCTGTGGCCATGGAAGTGATTGGAACACCTGAATTCAATGATTTGGAGGGGTGTCCCAATACTTTTGGCAATATAGTGTACATGTCAAATACCAGTTATCAGAGTATTTTAGTAACACTTTGATACCCCCCAAAAAATTCCATTACTATAAGTAACT
This sequence comes from Ctenopharyngodon idella, assembly GCF_019924925.1. NCBI lineage: Eukaryota > Metazoa > Chordata > Actinopteri > Cypriniformes > Xenocyprididae > Ctenopharyngodon > Ctenopharyngodon idella. Next base: position 17,999,694 of record NC_067232.1, on the reverse strand, counting down.
TTGCAAGTGCATGTCGACTTACTCTACCAACCCAAGCCCTAACCTAACAGTTATATTCTAATGAGAGTTAGTTGACATTTAGTTGCAAATGAAGGAGGGTTATAGTTAGTCTAAAGTGGAGTATCAAAATAAAGTGTAACCCATTTTAAAGACATAAAGATTGTTTACATTGATATATCTCAGCGGTTTTGTTTTTGACAGTGCGTTCTTCAAATGCTATGATACTTTACCATCTAAATCCCTCAAAACATCATCCAAGTCTCTGAATTTGGAGGCAAACCTGTTATGCGTGTTTACCATGAGGCTGGTAGTGTTAGTTCATATTAGTGTTATTTGCACAACAGCCGAAGCGAAAAGGCTCTTTTCCCCCAAGTGGAGCTCACCTGAAACCCAAATACAGAAAAAGGCCATGCTGTCACATACTGCTGCTACTTATAGATCTTCAGCTCTGTATGACTTCAGGAGTATTTGTTTAGTGCTGTAACTCACCCTGTAACATTTACTGTTTTAGAAATCTGGTGTGTCATTAAGCGTTAGACACAATGAGATTGTCTACAAACTCATGTCATGACTCGCACAACTTGTCAATCACAGGGACTAGGATTCAGTCATCTCCAGCTGGACCTCAACAATATTCCAGGATATAATTGTGGAGCTCATTGGGATTAGATTTAATACTTTTGCCAGATACGACTAGACGCTCACTGAAGACAGATGGGACTGTAAAAGCGGTTCAAAAGGGATTATACTCCTAAACTTCAGCTTACCTTCCGATATGAGCCTTGAGCACCATCATCTCAAATGTTGATATCCATTAAAATCACACATACAGAGTGCATGTAAATCCCAGATTCATCCTCCACTCTATTAAAGTGATTTTTTCCCTGCAGAAGCAGGATTTGATGCCACTGCAAACCCAAACAGTAGAATTGTTTATTTCATTCAAATATTACTAAAAGTTCAGGTTACACTTTATTTCAATAGTCCACTTTATGCATTCTACTAACTATAAGTAACTTTGTAGCTACATGTCAACTACCTCTACTTAGAGTATTAGTAGACTGTTAGGTTACTTTTACTAGAATAAGTTGACATGTACTTGCTGACAAGTTGTATGTAGTTAACAAGTTACTTATAGTCGATAGAATGTCTGTTGGGCAATCATCAAAATAAAGTGTTAGCAGATGTTAAGCAGAAAGTCTACTAATACTCTAATGACTGGTAGATGACAGTTAAGGTGTGTCCCAATTTGCGTACTTTATTTGCGTATACAGCATTCTTTGTCATTTTGTAGTATAGTGCGAGTGCGTGTGTTCACACTGAAAATTCCAAAAAGAAAAAGTGCACTTTAAATACCTGGATCATGCACTTAAAATGTTAGTTCACCCAAAAATGAAATTTCTGTCATTAATTACTTACCCTCATGTCGTTCCACACCCGCAAGACCTTCGTTCATCTTCAGAACACAAATTAAGATATTTTTGATGAAATCCGAGTTTTTTTTATCTTCCATAGAAAGCAACAAAATTACCACATTCAAGGTCAAGAAAAGTAGTAAAAACATTGTTAAAATAGTCAACATGACTACAGTGGTTCAACCTTAATGTTATGAAGTGATGAGAATACCTTTTGTGTGCAAAAACAAAACAAAAATAATGACTTTATTCAACAAATTTGTCTCTCCCCTGTCATTTTCCTACGCTATTTACATTGCAGCGCTTCCAGGTTCTACATCCGAACGACAGCTCAGTATTGGCTGGCTCCTGCGCCAGCATAACATGCATACTTTGTGCTGGTCACATGAAAAACGTCGGCCAATACTGAGCCGGTGTTCCGATGTAAACACGGAAGCGCTGCACTGCATTAACTGCGTATGAGACTGACAGGGTAGAGAAGAAATTGTGGTAACACTTTACAATAAGGTTCATTAGTTAAACATTAGTTAATGTGTTAACTAACATGAACTAACCATTTGTCACTGTATTTACTAATATTCGCTAACGTTAGTTAATGAAAATACAGTTGTTCATTGTTTGTTCATGTTAGTTCACAGTGCATTAACTAATGTTAACAAGATTTTAATAATGTATTAGTAAATGTTGAACTTAACATTAATAAAGATTAATAAGTGCAGTTCATTATTAGTTCATGTTAACTAATGTAGTTAACTAATGAATCTTATTGTAAAGTGTTACCGAAATTGTTGAATAAAGTCATTGTTTTGTTTTTGCGCAAAAAAAGTATTCTCGTCACTTCATAACATTAAGGTTGAAACACTGTAGTCACATGGACTATTTTAATTATGTTTTTACTACTTTTCTGGACCGTGAATGTGGTAATTTCTTTGCTTTCTATGGAGGATAAAAAAACCTCAGATTTCATCAAAAATATCTTCATTTGTATTCTGAAGATGAACGAAGGTCTTACAGGTTTAAAACAAGGGTGAGTAATTAATGACAATTTTATTTTTGGGTGAACTAACCCTTTAACTAAGTGTTGAATGTTGGACACTTCACGCACTCAACTGTCACAACTTTAATTACATAGTGGAGGGGGAGGGGCTGGGGCTATCAGAGTCTAATGTTGAATGACAAAATAACTTTATAAAATTCATACACTACACGAATGATTACTACTACACGAGTGTATAAGTAGTTCATAGTGTATAAGCGCGTAGTGTACAGTGTGTCATTTGGGACACAACTTTATAGTTAGTAGAATGTCTAAAGACCATTTGCATAAAGTCTCACCTTAAACTATACATTTTTCATAAAATGCAAGATGTTTTGTAGATTTTCTGGTTTGATTCTCTATCCTGTCAGGTCATCAGCTGATAGCATAATTGCACATAAGGTACGCCATATGCGGCGCGCCGTTACCCAGAAGTGACTACACTTCCTGTTATTTTTAGCTCCGCTGTGCTATTTTTATAGCCATTGCCGAAGATGACTCTCTCTTTCTACTAATGGCCGTTAAAAATACCCTGTTGTTATTTGCCTTTAGGTCTGACAAGTCATTATAGACCATTTTTCTGCTGCAGTTGAAGTAAAGACCTTGAGAATGAGAATTTGTCCACAGGGATTCGTGTGTCCAGATAAAGGCGTCAACAGAGACACGTAGCACGACACAGGAGTAAGTCGACAAGTTCTCTGAAGCAGTACGAACATATTTCCTCTTTTATTTACATTCCTTTTTCAAATGTTAACATTTTTCGCTATAACTCTCTCATCAAGTTGGCATTTTCTCTTTTCTCATTAAAATAAACTTGGCACAAGTAAAACATATGTAGACAAAAGTTTTATTTACACCATACAACATTTTTGATTTTTAAATATTTTATACAGGGCTGCAGATGAGAGAGCTTTACTGAGCTTCCAGGCAGATTCTGCAGTATTAAAGTTTTGAAATATATTATTCATAAAAAAGTGAGTATTACCTTTATTGCATTTAAAGCAATGAAGAATGTAGCTTGACAAACATTCATTTTTAAATGACAGAAAAAAATCCTCTTTGCCTCTGAATAGTTTTGTCTTTTCATATTATAAAGTAAAAAGTGTAGTCATGGCCAAACGGACTTGTTATAAACTTTTTAAAAACCTGCTCAAGTATATACATTGTGTTCCTGGGCTCGTCTCCCGCCGAACAAAAAACCGAACCCAGCCGCCGCTCGTGGGTGGACGTCACGTCGTGCCGTTTTTCTCTTTGAGGTCTCGTCTGGAAAGATAGCGCTTTCGGAACCGAATATTTTCCAAGTGGTACTTTTGAAACACATGATGTTTGATATTGTACATGTCTGCCCCCCACTAAATACACGAGTGAGAATACAAAAAAAAAAGATAACACAGATGTTTTTTTGTCTTTTTCTAACATCTTTATATCCGTCCTTCCATCTTCGCTTTTTTTTTCTTTTTTTTTTGAAATCTTATTGGCACATATTGTCCCTGCTATACTCCTAGAATCCAGATATGTCTTTCCAAGGCTGCATGAAAAGTCTTCTGCGTTTTTGTTCAGTGCAAAATATGTCCACCTTCATCCGCGTCCCTGCTAACGCTTCATTATTCCTCAGACTTCTGTCTGAAAGTCTCCCTCCTGGACGTCCAAAGGGAGGTTGACACACTTTTCCCACTCAGCGTTAGTCATCTCCAGAGAGTTCTTTGTGTCTGATTCTAGTACATTCATTGTGGCGTAGTTCTGATATTCACTCGCCGGGTTGAAGCTCTCCCATGGGTTCTTGTTTTGCATTGCCTTGTCCTACGGAAAAGGACGAGAAGGTGCCGTGTTAGAAATATTCTCAATATGGTTACTCAAAGACTTGTTTTATGACACTGTCAAGCATAGAAAGTTGCACATAGACATGAATCATCAAGCTTTAATTCATGTTCTCTTACAGTGGCACTAAAAATATTTGGACACTTGAAATATATGAAAGTCATTGCATTAGGTACAAATGAAGATACAATGGCATTCATACATTTGTGTTCCAAAAACATGTTTGGGGCTACTGCACATACACATCCAGAGCTCAATAATCAAAGTGTTTGACCTGACAGCATGTTTGGAGTGTTTCCAGATTCAGGAACATCTCAGATTTTTCAAGTGAATAAAAACAGGATCATTTCTTTCAGTGGTTGGTTACTAAGCAACAGGCAGTGAGTGGCAAAGTTCTGCAGAGCTGATTGAACATGGGTAAAAGGGAGTAACATGTGACCAAATGGACACATCGCCAGGAGCTATGACTATACCTGACATAAACATGCATTGCTAACACTGTACAATAAGGTTCAATTTGTTAACATTAGCTAATGCATTAGGGTTCTTGAATGAACCATTTTTGCAGCATTTATTAATCTAGGTTAACTTATAAATCTAATTGTTCATTGGAAATTCATGTTCTTTCATAATACATTAATGCTAGTTTATACAGCTTGAAATGTATGCATAAATTAGCATTAGCCTAGATTAATAAATGGAGTAGAGGACTATTTCATTGTTAGTTCACAATGCCTAATGCTTAAGTTTATGTTAAAGTATAGAACCTCATTATAAAGTGTTACCCATGCATTTTGTATCATGATTGTATCTAGAAGCTTGCACTATATAGAAATGCCACTTACATCCTACATTAGAGATTGCATTAAATATAAATTTCTCCATCATTGATGGATAATTCAAAATGCTTTCCGTCATATTAACTGCTTAAAAAGCATTTGGTCTATTTCCTACTTTAGAAACATTCTCACAGTAAAGAATGCTAATGCATTACAAGTGAATGAAAGAGGAGAAAAATCAAGTTTTAAAGCACCTTTGTGAGTCTACATTCGATTAACATTCTAAAGTGGAATAAATCATGGGATATTTATTTAAATCAGGTGACCATATTGCAGGAAGACCACATTTTTAGACCTGCATTGAATATGATCAGAATGTGGTTTCAGTGATCCGATCACAGAAAATGCATGCTAATAGCTAAACTAATGTCTAAAAATCTCTTAATTAATTATCAAAGCGAACCTTCCAGTTCCAGTCAGCTGGAGAATGTAACAAAATGACACTGAATGCTCGTTTTCTACATGTTACTGGATGGTGGAATGCAATTGTTGCAATTGGCCTGCTGAATCAAACAATCCCACCTGCCTTACAATTACAGATAATTTGTGCAGCATACTGCGGAAAGCACAGAGAACCTCTCCAATATCTGAAGGAAATTAAGTGTTTTTGGGGGGGGGTTTTTGTCCCGTGCATTTACCAAGCAGTGAGAGAAAAAATAATAAGCATGTTAGCAGCTTATGGCCTTGTGTTTGAATGAGTGCATGAGCATGGATCACAATGACGGCTCAGTCGCTCTTCCTCTCTCTCATCCCTTAATACCTCCTCTTCCACCCCCACCCCCCCCGGGGCAGGCAGCGTACTATTTTTCCACATGAATACATTGGGTGGATAACTATTAATTCCTTCAGTCACTCACTTCCTGTGCACAAGAGTGGGGCGCCACGAGAAGACACAGCTAAACATAGACAACGCGGCGCCCCCCCGGTACTCGGTAATGAGACACACTGAACCCCGTTTCCTGTTACTCACCATGCCGCCCATATTTGGTATGTCTCGAAATCGGTCCAGGGTTTGAAATTTCTGATTGAGTTCCTGGAACAGCTCCATATGCCTTTTCCTGGTGTGCATGACTTTCTGCAATGGCAAGGGTAGGAGGGGGGAGGGAGGGGGAGGGGTTGGGGGTGGGATTTGGAGTTCAGTCAAGCTGAGAACCAGAACTTTGAAACAGGAAAAAACCTGGTTACTTTCAAAGAATTTATCACCGTATAAAAACGCCGTGCTCACCCTGCAAATTTGGCTGAATGCTATGACAAGGTTATGACAAACGGCACTGGCATATATGAAGGGTCAGTGGTAGCACTTGACATTCAATTTCACTTTTTGGTAAAGGGCTGAAACGCTCTGGGGGATACTGCAAGTGACCTTAAAAATGTGAAAATATACAGGCTACTTTTTGATTTTCAGCTTGAAGTCAAGGGATGTAAAAGGATAAAATGGGAATATGTGGTGGCTGACAGCATTGCTTTTACACTAAACCACACAACGCTTCATAAATCGCAGTTGTGTCAGGACATGCTACTCCAATAAGCTTAAGTGCTACACAAAGTAGTTGTAAATTAAAGGGGCGAAACACAAACGCAACAAATGGCCCTTCGCTTGGTGCAACAAAGGCCTGACGCATGCACTTCACCAAGCACAGGTTTCACTCACCTCGAAGTCTAGATCCTGGTACCTCGACTTTCTTCTCTGTAAAACCAAGACAGAAAGACAAAAAAATAATGTTGTTGGATATTACGAAACTTAGAGAAATAATTCTGCTGAAATCTGAAATTTGGTCCCATCTCAAAGAAGACAAATATGAGCAAGTATGTTTCTTGTACATCAGAGCGAGACTTGTATGCCTTGAAGCTTTTGGCAGGAAATGGTTTCAGCTGTGGATCGGGTTCAAATGTATTTCCCCTCAAGGCAGCCGCTCGATACCAGTGCTTTTCAATATTTCAGTAATAATGAGAGGTTGAAATGTCGTACAGTGCCTCTGCAATGACCTTTAAGGCCAGACAAACTCTACATAACTACGCAAACTTGACCTGTTGTATAACACAAAAGAAGATATTGTGAAGAAAGTTGGGGTCTGAACAACACTGAACCATTTTGACTTTCAATATATGGACAAAGAAAAACCGATATTGCAAACTGCAGAAGATCACTTGAATTTTTACTCTAAACTTAAGAACATAATCTTCCAGTGAAACGACAGACTTCTGTCTGCTGATGAATGCTGGACTTCCAATCATTTAGTCTGCTTAAACCCACCCCGTCCTTATAATCGATCTGCTTCCATCCAATCAACAACCAATGGACAGAGCCAATCAAAATATGGAAAAAAGATATGTCGCTTCCATTTCTTCATGAATTTAACTAACTTAAATATTTATTATAGTTTTTTGTTTTGCTTGCCTTTGGCTTAATTTGGGGAATTAGTTAATTATCCCTTAATTTAGGGAGTTAGTTCACCCAAAAATGAAAATTCTGTCATTATTACGCACCCTTATTTCGTTCCAAACCTGTAAGACCTTCATTCATCTTTGGAGCATTTTGGTGTTCACGTGAGCACCACGACGCATACGTTTACTATTGATGCCAGAGCCAGCCAATACTGAGCTAGCATTCTGACGTAGAACCTGGAAAGGCTGCACGAAAGAGAAGAAATTGTTTTGTTTTTGCGCACAAAAAGTATGCTCGGCGCTTCATAAGATTAAGACACATGGACTAATTTAAAGATGTCTTGGTAACACTTTAGTATAGGGAACACATATAAACTATTAACTACGACTTTTCCCTCAATAAACTCTTAATTTACTGGTTATTAATAGTAAGGTAGTTGTTAAGTTTAGGTATTGGGTAGGATTAGGAATGTAGAATAAGGTCATGCAGAATAAGGCATTAATATGTGCTTAATAAGTACTAATAAATAGCCAATATTCTAGTAATATGCATGCTAATAAGCAAATAATTAAAAGACCCTAAAATAAAGTTTTACCCGATGTCTTTATTACCTTTCTTAGCCTTGAAAGTGTTAATTGCGTTGCTGCCTATGGGGGATCAGAAAGCTCACAGATTTCATCAAAAATATCTTAATTTGTGCTCTGAAGATGAATGAAGGTCTTATGGGTTTGGAACAATGTTTAGCCGCTATAACACATTTGTGGCAACAGTAAAACAGCAGCACTGCACTATGAATTGCACTGTTCGGTACACATATCGGTACGCAACAATGAGTAAAATCACGCTTGTGCAGCTAGAAGCCTCTGCATTCATGTACTTGTGTAAAGCACTGCCTAGCTGTTTACACCCAAGACTAGATTCGAAGTCGCACCTCTAAAGAGCTCATCGATATAGTTGAACCAGTTTCACTCCGTGACAGTCCTCCGCTCTCCTCCATTTCTGCCAGGAAGTTCTTCACAGCCGTGCGTGGCTCGAAGGGAAGATTCTGCATGTGTTCGGCCTGGACGGGATACTGCTGTTCCATTCCCATGTGCTCCATCCCCGAGTGGCCGAGGTTAAACTCTGCGCCCATCTTGTAATGCATCAGCCTGTCATGCGACAGAGAGTCCATAGTCATGCTCATCTTGCTGTCCTCCTTCAGCAGGGTGGGAACGCTGCTGGACCCGGACGCCGACACTGCTGCAGAACTGCGAGGCAGGACGATGTAGTCCGTCTCCATCTGTCCCGGCTGGGGGTGGCCACTCAGGTCGTGGCTGCTCAGCTCCTGCTCACTCTGCCTGGTGCCGTCGTCCGTACACAGGTATACCGTCCGCCGCATGTCTGCCGTGCTGTCCATACACTGGTCTCCCAGATCGCCCACGCCCATGGACATGTGAAGTCCAGAGGGCTGCTGGATGAGGACTTTAGACATGATGTTGCCAGGCAACGTGGAGTAATTGAGCCCCTCGGGACCTTTCTCTTCCTCCTCATCATTGAGAGAGATGCGGGAGAGGGTGCCGGTGATGGTGGCTGCTCGACAGGAGCCCATGTCTTTGTGGAGGGCTGCGGGTAGGAAGGAATATCATTAGTATAAATGTGTGATGCAAAAACGTGCGCTGTGCTTTAAATGTTGATAAAGAACAGATTTAAAAGTTGATAAGCACAGTTAACCAAACAACTTAACCAATCAGAACATTTTTCATAATAGATCGGGTACATAGCTGAAGTGTCAATGCTAACATATCTGACAATCACGGGCCCTAGTGAGAGTTTATAGCTGCGTTTCCACCGCAGGAACTTTCCCCAGGAACTAAGGACTTTGGGGTGTTAGGGACCAGGGTCTAATTGAACATGCTGATTCTTTGAGTTCACACAGCATTTTATTTCAACCACCATTTTTAAAAGTCTGTTGCGGTGTGTGCAGTAAGAGTTGTTTGCTATTCGAATCAATGATGGAGTTTAAAAAATACGACCGATGGAGCGACTATGAGGTTCAGGCTTTATTAAGCTTCTATGCTGCGCACAGTCCAACATCACTGGACTAATTTGCCTAATCTTCACGGTACTTTAGCCTGCAATGGAAATGCAGACAGCAACTGGGGGAAAAAAAGTTCCTGGGATAAATTATTCCAGGTAATTTTGGTGGAAATGTGGCTTATGTTGACCCTTAAGCCAAAAACAAGTGACTTACGAAGCTACAATTCTAGTGGTGAAAAAAAAAAAAAAAAAAGACTCCAATAGATTCAAAAGAGAATAACAATTATACTTTATTTCAGTAGTCCTCTTTAGGCATTCTACTAACTATAAGTATAGTTTACAACTACGTACATGTCACATCAACTAACTCTCATTAGAGTATTAGTAGACTGTTAGGTTAGGGTTAGTAGAATAAGTTGACAAGTAACTTTTAGTCAGTAGAATGTCTGTTGGGGGACCCATTCTACACAGGGAAAAATATTGTGTATTTTTTTTTTTTTGTTAAAAATGCAAAGTTGACTATTTAAACTTGGGGCTTGACCAGGTGCTGTTTTAACAACTTCACCACCAAGTTTTGTTGGTGAACAGCATGGTTGTGCCAGTCCATCAGCACTAACCATCTAAGCTGATCTTTTCAGCAAGAACTATCCATAGACCTCCTTACAACACCTGCTGTTATAGAAATGTGTCCATATTTAGACTGGATTGATTCTGTTCACCTGAAAGAGCCACACACATCTCCAGATGCAATGTCAGAAGAAGCATCAGCACTCTGAGAACAGCCTGTCCTCTGCAGCACCGCTCTATCTTCACAAATCCATAAGGGAATTACTGCCACTGTTCATAACTGAGCAACAAGGAGACCAGAGGACAACAACGCCTGATAAAAATCCTCCAGCTCTGATGGTAGGCCACACTAATGCATCACACAACATGGCGTCTGAAGAGTGCAGCAGAATACTGATAGAAGAACACAGAAAGGGCTTCAGGCTCAGGACAAGGACTCTCAGGGTGAATCTCATGAAATCTGTCAACATGTCCTGGGCATATAACATCCCTATATATATATATATATATATGAGAAAGAAAATTTATCTTATTTTAGGACCATTACATTTTGCATTAATTGTTAATAAAAATTGACATTATTTGCATGGCAATAAAGAAAGTTTGCCTGCTAATTATTATTATTTTTTTTAAATGCAACTCAAATTAATATGTAAATGCTTTGAACTGTCTTTATTTTTTTACTGTATAAAAATAAATGCAATATAAAAATATATAAAAAAAAAAATATATATGTTACAGTAATGAGGATCTGTTTATCAATAAGTACATAACTTAAAAAACATTAATGGTCCTAAAATAATTAATTTGTTATTTTATTTTATTTATTTATTATTTTAAATTTAGGGGTAAAATATGACCTTATTTTTGTGAGTCTCACCCTACTTGTTTTTGGTAGTTAAAGTAAACCTTGGATTAAAGTTTTATTATGCTGTCCTAATGAAGGACACACCATGTCACACAATATCACCTCTGAGCTGATCTTAATCCAGTTTTAATAAAGAACACTAGAGTCAGAGCGTTGTTATATTACACTTCATTTCACAACAAAAACAAAAGGGTTAGCAAATTGTTACTTGCTGCATTTCAGGGCTACAATGTAGGCTAATTATCTGATTTACAATGCCCTTGTTACTCAACTGTTTTTTGTTTGTTTGTTTTTTATGAGGTTTAAATAGCATTTGCCATAAGTAAAGATTCACAAAAAAAAGCCCAACATTCAGACAACTGTCATGACATCTGATTATGCAGTTAAAGTAATTTAGTGGCTCATATCGATGTCAAAATGAGCTCTGGCTGTGATAAGTGACAGGAAATGTTTATCAGTTGCTTGGTTTCTATTTATGTGGCATCACACTGTGTAGCTCCACCCATAGTGAAGTCTAATTGGTCTTAATCCCACACATAACTGTCTAATTGACTGTGCTTGTGTTGTATGATGCAACATTTTCGCCTTCGGTGCAGACAGATATGTAAAAATGTGATAAGAGCCACCATGTTGTCTAGGGGCGTAACATTCCTATCTAACTGAAAAATGGCTCTAATGAAGACTTCATGCTGTTTTGAACTTTGTTGGCTGGATGTCAGAAGAATAGCATTTTTTTTTTAAACAACAATTTTTCAGTATAACAATAAAAGAATTCTGTCTAGACCTTGAAACAAAAATCTTGTTTTGAAAGAATTTCAAGGGACTGAAAAGCTTCATTGTTCTTCATCAACCGTTTACTTAGGGGAGATAATTAAACAGCACACTCATGGATTCACATTTATTCCATATGGCAGCTAGATAAAGATAAAAGAGAATAACGTGTGGAATAAAATAATCATGATTAATTCTGATTTTGATGTGTGCAACATCAATATATGGACATCTTTTACAATATTTTTTACAGAAGTACTTTAGAGACATACAAGTGTTTTACGAAACTTTAAAGACTGAAATTGCCAGCACATTTGTGTGCTTAATTTTAACAACGTTAAATCCATTTTAATTAGGTTTATATATTATTAATACAATGAAAGTAATATATAAAGTCCATGAATTTAATATTCCGTGAAACTAAAAACTAAACAACATTTTATGTTTTAGAAGCAGTCCAAATATGTATCAGTATCTATCAAAGAAAAAAAAATCTACACTTTATCTATGAAATTACATTGGATGATTATCCCGTTCCACTGGGACTTCTATGATTCTGATGTTCAACCCGAATGTTTATTCTCTTGGGCCTTTTTTGGCCCAGGAGAGTAGAAGTAATTATGAAACACATTAATAGTGCACCATCTGTTCCTTACCTGATCGACATGCGATGTCCACGTCTTTCTCAAAGTCCGTCTGTGGAAAAAAAGAGGCAGACAAAGCCATTTTAAAATTAGACATGCATGAGGAGTTTGATTTAGACAATGCTAAAACATAAAAACTAAAGCTTTATTTTAACTTTGACAGTTGCAGACATAAAAGCATTTTCCTGTCTAATTGACCATGTAAAATTAGAATACATCAGTTAGGTAATACACTCCAACATATCAATGCTATCATGGGATTATTCTCAAATTGTACGATTTTGCTGGCTTGTGTCTGCAGTCTAACCACGTCCCACAGCCTCACAGAGAAAACAGTCGTCTGTCGAACCCATTTATAAATAGAATGAGATTATTCAGGTATCACAATAGAGGAGCCATCGACAGTGGCGAATCAAAGGCAGTCTGCACATTGGAGGCCTCATTATAGTGAAATGCTTCTAGTAAAGAAACTTTAAATCAAAACATAAATGAGAACTGTGATCATTATGTGCCAGTGGTTCTGCACGGGTCACACATCTCTGGAACCATTTTAACAGCAATTACTCCCTCAAGCAAGTGAAGGATGAGAAAGACTGGTATGAAATATGACAAATGGGTCCTATCTGAGAAAGGCGAAGGCCAGAGGAAAGCCAAAGGATATGGATAAAAGATTTGATGTTATTAATTAAGCAAAGACAATTCTCCATATCCTGTCATAACTGTATAAGCAATAACACTGTATAACAAACACTCATAGTAGGGAAAAGCGCTCAAGAGGACTATGAGAGGTCACAGTACATACATCTAATAACATCAAGCCAGATGCAAATGTTTTCACAGCTAATTTATGAGAAGAGTACTGCTGAGTTTGTGACTGTACAGTGGAAGAATACTAAACTCTCAGGAGTCTTGTTTCTTACCATGATCTGTGCATGCCCGTTGGGGAATGTACCAGTCGCGTCAGCATTAATGGGGTCTTGACAGTTTCTCAGACGACATCTGAAGGCATCTTGAACCTGTGAACCGTCATTTTAGTCACATTGTTGAACCTCAGCAACAACATATGCTATCATACTATACAAAACATTTCAGAAAGGCACATTGCTTCAGGGTTTTAAAATGTTTTTGAAAGAAGCCTCTTATGCTCACCGAGGCTGCATTTATTTGATCAGAAATGCAGTAAAGTAATATTGTGAAATATTGTTACGATTTCAAATAACTTTTTTTTTTTTTAAGGTTAATCTATTTTAAAATGAAATTTATTCTGCAATATTCAGTGTTGGGTAAGTTACTCTAAAAAAAAAGTAATTAATTACATCTTCAACAGTGTAATTAGATTACTATACTAATTACTCTCTCTAAAAAGTATTGCATTACTAATTACTTTCTAAATCCCATAATCAACCTTGACAAGTTGAACAATACAAGGATAGACATGAAACTGGTCATTTAATTATTTCAAATACATGATATAAAATAGCATAAATTATTCTTGAACTGAGGAAAGTATTTAAAGGAAGAAGGTTACATTAAAAACATACATTTTAACATTAGATGTTAAATTTTGATATTAAATCCACTATTTTATATAGAATTGTTATATAATCTATACAGTATTTAATGCAATTACTTTAGAAGTAACTGTAATTAAAAGACAGAAAAAATAAGAATAATCCCTTACTTTACTTTTTTAAGGGAAAAGTAATTCAATTTCAGTAATTACTTACTTAGTAATGAGTTACACCAAACACTGATAATATGACAAACTTCTGAGTAAAATAAGATGTTAATCGAGGAAAAAATTTAGGCATTTGATTTTATCAGGATTTAATTGGACTTGAAAGTGTACCAGAATGGGCCAGCAGATGTGATCTCTAAATGATAATAAAATAAAAGGGCTTGGTGATGTCAGCCCAAAAGGAAAGTTGTTTCAGAGGCATCAGAGGGATCATCAGAGATTCATTTGGGGATCAGTCAGGACAGATTTTAAGGGTGAATATTGCTGGTTTGGCTGGTCTCATGGTGGTACTCACATTAATAAGTACACGTTTCAGACCAAGAAGTACAACTTTCTTCTGCAGAACAGCTTTAATTGTATAGTAAAACAAAATCAAAATATCTTCTTTTGTCTTCCACCGAAGAAAGAAAATCATACAGGTTTGAACATGTTGGTCATTATATGATGACAGAATATTCATATTTTGGGTGAGCTATTCCTTATAGATAATGCTGAAATGCTGAAGGAAAGAGAAGAACTGTAAGGGATTTTACTGGATCCAACCCTACCTCTCTTCTGAGGATACAGTGGACCATGACTATGACAAAGCCTTGCAGGGAGTCAAAGACCGCAAAGAGGATCTGGAATAAAATTGAGCGTTTGTCCGTCATGGCCAGCACTGCAGACATCCAGGTGAGAGCTAACAGAGGGAGGACAACACAGGAACTCCACAGGGAGGCCCTGAGATGGAAACAGAGATGGTGGAATGAACAAAAATAGTTTTACCCATTCATTTCCTAAATAGGCATTAAAAAAAACACACAAACACAATTCAATAGAAAAGCTCTAAACCTCAAATAAACCAACCAGCTTTGAGATGAATCATAACAAAGTCTTTGATTTGAACTAAAAAAAAAAACATAAAAATCTGAAAAAAGGAAATTAAATTTGTTTGTGAGGGAATAACTTATCACAGGAAGCATTATGAATGACTCTTGACTAATCATTGATAAGTATATGATAATTACTACATTTTATTGCAATGATAAAATAAACAAAATATTCAAATATACTAGTAATTAACTACAGTTATAAAATACAATGTTTATTATTATTAATTTGTTGCAAAAATATTAAGATATACTAGTAACTGACTAAGTATAAAATACGTTTATTGTTATTATTACATTTTATTTAAATAATAATAATAATTATTAGAATATTTTATATACTAGTTTGAGAGTGTAGGGAGGCTACATCTCTTATAAAAATTAGGTTGAACTCAAACTGACTGGCTCCTGACATCGTTTAACATCCTCATCTCATGGTTGGTCTGTCTTGAAAGGTTTATATGCCATTGTAAAATATACATTTTTCTATGGAAAAAAATGATGGGGATTTCTACAGATGTCTTCTGTTGCACTCTATAGAACATATACGGTGAAGAGAAGATAGACTTTGTTTGCTAGTTTCATACCAGATGAAAGCATGCATGTCCAAACTGTCCTAAATTGCCACCATTATCATCAAGAGCACACAGCCCCCAATCCATTGTTCCAATAGAGTGTGTCAACATATTACAGACGGAGAACAAGAGCCAGCTGTTCATTTAACACCTCCACAATCTTCTTTCCCGAGGCAAGGGGAAGGACACACGCACACTCGCGCATGCAGCTTAATCAGCATAATCGATTTTGCTGAGGCATTGCTGGGTACTTACATGGCATTGCTGGCCGTTGTTGCTGATAAAGCAGTAGTTGAGACAACGCCACATTTGGCACATTTTAAAGTTAGTCCTGTATGGGGCTCACTCATCTGCCTGCAGGACAGCCAAATAACCAGACAACACAGAGGGAACATATTTACATGGTGATCTGATTATACCAAAACAGTTTCTTCTGGAAGTGTGTAATTTCTGCATATTTAGTAGCACCAGAATTTGAATCGGGTTGTTTGAGCAGCAAGACAAGGCTGGAAATATCTCTAATGGTGTAAATTTGGATCAGGACTACCTGTAGTTCTGCAGTTACGTCATGCTCAGATGACACTATAGCTCTGTTCCAAAACCTAATGATGTCTTATAGCCTACTGTCAACATAGGTGATGGCGATGCACACCTTTTAAGGCAGTTTAGCATAACACTCACTGTTGATTCTGAAACAGTTTGGAAGAACACAATTCTCTAATAAGCATAAAACATATGTAGTGCATACAGATGCTACAAAAAGAGTAGTTTTATTAGATTAATAAAACAGCTTTTAAATCTTCTAATATTATAAATGTATTCACTGTCACTTTTGATCAATTTAATGCACCCTGGCTGAATAAAAGTATTGCTGAATATAATATATATATATATATATATATATATATATATATATATATATATATATACACACACACACACAACGATTAGGCATAACATTATGACCACCTTCCTAATATTGTGTTGGTCCACTTTTGTTGCCAAAACAGCCCTGACCCGTCGAGGCATGAACTCCACTAGACCCCTGAAGGTGTGCTGTGGTATCTGGCACCAAGATGTTAGCAGCAGATCCTTTAAGTCCTGTAAGTCGCGAGGTGGGGCCTCCATGGATCGGACTTGTTTGTTCAGCACATCCCACAGATGCTCGACTGGATTGAGATCTGGGGAATCTGAAGGCCAATTCAACAACCCAAACTCATTGTTGTGCTCCTCAAACCATTCCTGAACCATTTTTGCTTTGTGGCTGGGCGAATTATCCTGCTGAAAGAGGCCACAGCCACCAGGGAATACCATTTCCATGAAAGGGTGTACATGGTCTGCAACAATGCTTAGGTAGATGGTACGTGTCAAAGTAACATCCACATGGATGGCAGGACCCAAGGTTTCCCAGCAGAACATTGCCCAAAGCATCACACTGCCTCTGCCGGCTTGCCTTCTCCCCATAGTGCATCCTGGTGCCATGTGTTCCCCAAGTAAGCGATGCACACGCACCTGGCCATCCACGTGATGTAAAAGAAAACATGATTCATCAGACCAGGCCACCTTCTTCCATTGCTCCGTGGTGACGCTCACGTGCCCACTGTTGGTGCTTTTGGAGGTGGACAGGGGTCAGCATGGGCACCCTGACTGGTCTGCGGCTATGCAGCCCCATACGCAACAAACTGCGATGCACTGTGTATTCTGACACCTTTCTATCAGAACCAGCATTAACTTCTTGAGCAATTTGAGCTACAGTAGCTCGTCTGTTGAATCGGACCACACAGGCCAGCCATCACTCCCCACCTGCATCAATGAGCCTTGGCCGCCCATGACCCTGTTGCCAGTTCACCACTGTTCCTTCCTTGGACCACTTTTAATAGATACTGACCACTGCAGAGTGGGAAAACCTCACAAGAGCTGCAGTTTTGGAGATGCTCTGACCCAGTCGTCTAGCCATCACAATTTGGCCCTTGTCAAACTCGTTCAAATCCTTACGCTTGCCCGTTTTTCCTACTTCTAACACATCAACTTTGAGGACAAAATGTTCACTTGCTGCCTAATATATCCACCAACTAACAGGTGCCGTGATGAAGAGATAATTAGTGTTATTCACTTCACCTCTCAGTGGTCATAATGTTATGCCTGATCGGTGTGTGTATATATATATATATATATATATATATATATATATAAACTTTTGAATGGTAGTGTAGATGTTCTTTTCATTAGCTCATTTCCACACCTTAGCTATACTGACAGGACATCAGGAAGCAGCAACAAGCATGTGTAGTTACGGTGTAGCTTATGAGTTTTTTTGTAAGTATGTGTTTGTGCAATGTTGCTAAATTGGCACTTACCCTGCTCTGTGTTTTAGTTTCTTATCCAGGATCCCATCTCTCGAAACCAGTTTATTAAACACCAGAATGCCAATCACCATGTTAACCTGTACACACACACAAACAGTAACACTGTCAGGACCTGATCTCATCAAACTGCAAAAGTGAAAAAAGTGCAGTAAATTAACCACACATCTTCAGCATTGTTTATAGCACTGACTAAATGCAAAAGCTTTGAATATAAACAAATTATAGCGCTTTTCAATGTATTTGAGTATTTTACAACTAGCTTCAAGCTGTACTATAAAAGTACAACAATACAGAAATAAATCTACTGTTTAGTGTTGTGTAGAAGCGTGGTTGTGTGACTCTGTGCCACCATTACATCTTAATTCAGTCTAGAAACAAACTGCTTAATGATGCATATAAATGACGGGGGTCACACAATCTTCATTTCGTACTACAATGAAGTGAGGCAATTTTCCATTTCAACATTGGCACGCTAGACTACTCCAGTAAATGACATAAAACATTATAAAGGCACTGGTGTGTGTAGTTAAGACTGGTAAATGACTGTAAATAAACAAAGTGTAAAATTACCAGCACCACTGCAGCAGCAGGTCCAACAAATGCATAGAGAAGACCACCTTCCAGAGATAGCCAACAGCTGCAAACACACAAAAAAACTAAATATCAGCAAATCTTGCATAAAATTTAACATCCGGCATCAACTTAATGGGGCATGGCAGTACACAGTCGTATCGTCCTTGAGTGTCTGGGGATCTGGAGCCATATGCCATGGTTCTACATGAGAGACTTTTAGTGTGGAACAAGAACTCTAAAGAGATCTTAAAACACTGTTTATATCCAGGTATCCTCAGGAGAACTAGGTGGGACTGTTGCAGTCTCTTGGCTCTGACTCACTACTTCACGCCACTGTTTTAATTGGAATGATTTCCATGTGCTATGTGTGGGGTCTTTTAAGTTTCGGGGTGGAGAAACCAAGAATTAAAAAAAGCAAGATGTCTTACTATTGAGGTGTCCCATATCCTTTTGCTTTTGTGAATCCCATTGAGATAGCGACCACCAAGGCAGGTAATCCTTCAAAAGAGACACAGGAGTGATTAAAGGCCACATACTGGGTAATCCTTCAGAGCTGGAGACATTCACAGCACATGTACAGTAGCTTCAGTCAGAGGTTAAGTATAAGAAGAAAGTAATGCGAGTGGTGCTTGTCCGTGCAAAACCAGCCGCTATGATGCTAAAGTGTTCTGAGTGGATGCTAGAGTGTCCCTGTGAATTATGAGATATTTTTAGCTGTTTTAACACTTTGAAAAGTGTTAAATGGCCGATATTTAATAAAATATACATGTTTTTAAACTCTAAAAATATATATATTTAAAATAGTAATTAAAAATAATATTAATAAAATAATAATATATTTTAAATAACATTATTTTTGGGGAAAACAACTTAGGAATCACAATATTATAACTATAGTATGAAAAATATATATTCATCTTATTTGCTAAGGATAACATTTAGTCAGAATTCTGAGTTTATATTTTTTTAATTAGTGACGGAAACGGGCTTCAATAGATATCCAATATGGTACCAATATATCATGCATTTCTAACTGTATATGTCTGCAGCACAACCATGTTTACATATTTGTCTAATTAATTAACCATTAACATGAGCAACAGTTGCCTTAGCAAACACCGCTGCAGATCTTCAGAAGCACGTCAGGTTTTCAAGTCAGGAACGACATAACTTCTAAATCGTTTGTGACATGAGAGCAGGTAAACAATCTAATAAGAATCCCTGGAGTTTTACACTAAAAACCAGCATGTGAAATGCAATTACCACAACTGCTTTTGAACAGAGAGGCTGAAACAAATCAAACAGGTCTTGAGCTGAAGAATACTGTCATATCCGCTATCTTCCTAATCCTCTCTCTCCATTTCTCTGTCTCTCATCTTAGCTGGTCTCGAGCAAGACTGCCATTATGAAAGGGCTCTTTCTGCTCCTGCCACTGTCCCGTGATCTGAATATTAACACCATCCCTCTCGCACTGGTGGCTGAATTTATTGATGCAATCAGCTTGTCTGAAGAACCAGCGAGGGGTCTCGTGGGCTCCCTCCCTTTTGCTGAGTCTAACCAAAGCTCCGCCCCTACCCACCAAGTAGTTTCATCCTCAACCAATCGGAAAGCGCACTGCAGTGCACTCAACGCATCAGTTCCTCCCTCAAAGACATTTAGACTCTGGATAGATGAAAAAAGATGGAATATCTGAGAAGGATTAATGAATTTGACCTGGAAGCTGTCCATGATGATAGGGCTGTTCCCTCACAGATATAAACTATACCTGTGGATTTATAGTTCAGCTGAACAAACACAGCACAGTCTGCCAGATAGTGAGAACGACATGCCTCTTGTGTTCCTATGACCTCAGTAGGGGTCATGCAATTAAACAGACCAGCTGTTGGTTTTCTGATCCTTAACAGATGTTTCAGATTAGTACTTTTACACTAAGGCACCATTTATCTGAGACACCATTTAGTTCCAAATAAAATGAAAAGATATTACTGCATGGCTGCTTACTATAGAATTCATTCAGGGGAAAAAGTCGTAAGGCTGGACGATATGACCTAAAATCAAAATCTCGATTAATTGAATTTTTTTTTTCTTTTTTGCCCTCATAGTTCACTGAGAAGGCTTGTACTGTAAATATGCTTGACTATTAAAGTTGGGATACCAGTACATTTATTTGAATGCATTAATGAGAGTGTGAATTAGTCATACCGTCTCTCTATTAATTGTGAAGCTGTGGGTTGAAAATAATTACTTCAAAAGTAGAAAAATATCTGCTATAACTACTTGGTTTACTGAGGCGCCGACAACGAGTTACTGCACTCCTCTCTGTACACGCGATCTTCATGTGATGTGCAGCTACTGTCTGTATGAGTGTTTATGTGCCACAATACAGCTGTGCAAGCACGGTAGCTCAATATAATAATACACATCAGCTGGTTTGAAATCGCATGAATGTCCAAACTGGCAAGCCTTTGAAAAACACAAACAATTGACAAACTTGCATGAGGACGTAAGCGGAAGTGATCTCACTTCATGGCTTGCGCGCCGTCTGTGTGTGTTGACTCGGCGTTTAAGTTCGCCTCTGTGTTGCTTCCATGCCGCTGACTGGACGGGGCGGAGTCATGTGACTACACACGCGGTAGTATGTTTTTAAGGGGAAATTATTAACAGGATTAAAAAACTGAAATAACTGACATGGGAAAATTACATCGATTAGAGGTTCTGAATTTCGGTTTCGATTACTTTCAATTAATCGTCCAGACCTAGTTTAGACATGGTCAAAATGATCTGCTGAAGTTCAAACTGAGCCTTAGAATGGGGAAAAAAGATGATTTAAATGACTTTGATTGTGGCATGGTTGTTGGTGCCAGACGGCTGGTCTGAAGGCAAAAGTGGGTCCAACCGGTACTAGCAAGGTGTACCTGAAAAAGTGGTCCTACATTTTTGTGTTGTGTTATGCTAGAGGTAGACATTAAAAGATTAGTTCACTTCAGAATTAAAATTTCCTGATAATTTACTCACCCCCAAGATGTTCATGTCTTTCTTTCTTCAGTCGAAAAGAAATTAAGGTTTTTTTTAGGAAAACATTCCAGGATTTTTCTCCATATAGTGGACTTCAGTGGGGATCAATGGGTTGAAGGTCCAAATTGCAGTTTCAGTGTAGCTTCAAAGGGATCTACACGATCCCAGACGAGGAATAAGGGTCTTATCTAGCGAAATGATCTGTCATTTTCTATAAAAAAAATAAATAAATAAATTTATACACTTTTTAACCTCAAATGCTCATCTTGCACTGCTCTGCGATGAGCCACGCATTGCGTAAGCACGTTGGAAAGGTCACGCGTGACGTAGGCGGAAGTACCAATCCAGAGTTTACAAAGCGAACGTGCAAAGACCAAGTCAAACAGCCTTTGCAAAAAAAGGTAAAACAACGATGTCGGACGATTTTGATGTTGGAAGAGAAAATGAGAGTACTTTCGCCTACATCACGTGTGACCTTTCTAATGTGATTACGTAATGCGTGCCACAGAGCAGTGCAAGACGAGCATTTGATCATTTCGCTAGATAAGACCCTTATTCCTCGTCTGTGATCGTGTAGAACCCTTTGAAGCTGCATTGAAACTGCAATTTTGACCTTCAACCCGTTGAACCCTGTTGAAGTCCACTTTATGGAGAAAAATCCTGGAATGTTTTCCTCCAAAACCTTAATTTCTTTTCGACTGAAGAAAGAAAGACATGAACATCTTGGATGACATGGGGGTGAGTATTGGTCTGGTCGTATTCACTTCTCAGCAACTGTTGGGAATGGAGTCATGGACTGATACAAAAGCAGGAGCAGCAAGTTCATTTAATAGCAGACGTCACTCATCAATTCTTCCACCATTAAGAAAACAAACCACTTATGAATGGAGTGTAACACTATGGATCTAAAATGTGAGTCTTGTTTTATACATGCGCTGTGCACTGGTGCGTACAACTAATTCAAGACACATTTCATGGATACTAATAATTTAATTAATCCACCATCAATGTTTTTCAAAATAGCAAAACTAATAAACGGTTCACATATCTTCTTCTGTCATGTCTTTTTCCTCTGCACACAGCAAAACACTGCAATGATGGAAAGACAGAGCCTTGTTTGTTGCTAGGTAACTGGAGGGATGAGCGTTTGCTCTTCTGTAATCAATTTGATGTGTGCGTAAAGTGGTCCTGTATAAGAAACCCTGGGGAGGTATGGAACATACGAGACGATATTTAAAAATTACCCACTCACATTGTCCATATTTGAGAAGTAAACACCAGCTGCATGATGATGATGATGATGATGGAGCAGTACAAATGCACAGTAGTGAAGAAAGAGAGACAGAGAAAGAAAGAGGGAGAGATGTAGAGATACTGTAAGTGTTATGGAGATCTAAGCACTCACCCCATCCTAGGCAGAGGAAGCGTTTCCGAATAAGCCTGGTCCGAACTTTCCCTGTCACAGCCATATAGGACTGCCAAGCTTCTGTCAAAACCCAGCAGAAGGATGCCAGGAAAAAGAAGTGCAGAAATGCAGTTGTCATCGTGCATATGCCCTGTCCATTCAACAGAGAGAGAGAGGGGGGGGGGGGGGGGGGAAGAAACTGATAAAATATTTTGAAACATTCAAGTCAAGTCCAAATGAAGGTTTTTGAACTGCCAATTCAATATCACACTGACTGAGTCAGACTTTGGGTGGAAAGTACCAACATTCACTCATTAAAATGTATTAAAATTACAGGAAATGTGAACTCACTGAAACCAACAAGACTGAAAAAAATAGTGAGGTACAAAAAATGGATCCTTCAATGCATCTACTCCCTTTGATTTTCACGCAAGGTGTCATGAAAAGCCCTAAAAACAACAAGTGGCGGAAAGAGAACGTTTTGCTCCAGACTTGTCTAGACCATCATTTAGGTCTGGGCATGGTATGGACCGTGTTCACAACGAGATCTTGTGGATATGATTTGGATAAAAAAAAAAAAAAAAATATATATATATATATATATATATATATATATATATATATATATAAAATTTTATTTATAGAAAATAATGGAGTCATTAAGATATTTCTGGAAAGAAATTTACATAGAATATTTTTATTCAGCAAGGATGCATTAAACTGATCAAAAGTGTTTTACATGGTTACAAAAAATTATACTTCAAATAAATTCTGTTCTTTTGAACTTTATATTTCCTCCAAAACATTTATCAGCAAACTGCTTTCAACATTAATAATAACAAATGCTTCTTAAGCAGCAAATCAGCATATTAGAATGATTTCTGAAGGATTATGTGACACTGAAGACCGAAGTAATGTCTTCTGAAAATTTAGCATTGTCATCACAGGAATAAATTACATTTTAAAATATAAACAGAAAACAGTTATATTAATTTGTAATAATATTTCACAAAACTACCGTTTTTACTGTAAATGCAGCCTTCCATCATCTATCCATCCATCCACCCATCCATTCATCCATCTTCTGTGATATGAACTTAAGAAAAATAACCTAACCTATTCAGTCATCGTCAGGTGATATAAATGAGTCAGTATGAGCAAATCAGTATGACCAAGTTAAACATATAAACAGTTAAACAATATAAACTTAAACATACTGTGATATTGGTCATATGGCCCACATCCCATGCTTCTGATTCCAAATCTAGAAAATCTTGCTGTAATTAAAACATGTGATCTGGACATTCTCACCACTTTACCACCAATAGCGAGTAGACAGAGGGTATGAGATGTCTTCAGCACCAAAAGCACATCTTTCTCACCAAATGAGTATCACTGAATTTGGCAGTCAGTGTGTCACATGCAAATCTTTTAAGACTGGAATGATCAGCATGTGACAAAAACAATTCTCTCCTAAAACCGGGGTTCCCACTACATTTGACCAATGAACTTCCATGACATATATATATATATATATCCATACAGGGTCTAAAATTTTTCATAAATCCTAACAATGCAATGTTGTGAGAACATGAACATGAATAGCTAAACGTGAACAATGCTGAGCCTTGCCAATTTAAATATTCAAGATATGAAAGGGACTATATGCAGTGCCTTGTATCTTTTTTTTACTGTATTTATGTGCTATTGCTTGTAATTTGAATATTTGTTCTTAATTTTTTCTTCTTTAATAATGTTTTACATCTCTATTAGGCTAGTAGTTTTAGCTGTGGTATCTACATTGGAATAGAGAATCTAAAATGGTATATATAAAATGTTGGTGTCATTACTGCCCATTTTTGCGAAAACAGTTTCATGGCCTGTAAAAAAAAAAAAAATAGTCATTGGCATTGGCAGGTGTGGCAAAAAGTAAGTTTAGGCCCTATATATATATTCCCTGGCTGTGAACTTCAAGCTAAATCTCCTGGACGTTGTGTGCATGTGCTCATGAAAGCTGGTTTACTGAGGAGTTGTGGTTTTATGACAGCATGAGAGAGCTCAACAGCATCAGGTGTCCCATCACATGCTGCCAGCTGATCCATTTTCACAGCATTTGTCTTGGCCACATCAGGTGGACCGGGATCAGGTGGAAGCAGGGTCTTCGTTACGTTCTCTCCAGCTTGTGTCTGGCTCATGTTGGCTATGCTCTCAGCTCTCTTCTGTGCCATGAGCATCCAGATTCTTCCTCTACCAGATTCACTTGTCGGCAGCTAGCTTGTGTGTGGATTCGTCTCCAAGTTCACCACCCTTAAGGTGCTTTGCCCAAGACATGTTCCTGTATCAGCATCCATGATGGGTCTTTCCTATCAGCCAATCATATTTTAGGGACTTTAGAGGGTTTTATACAACATTCTTATCAACCAATCAGCACCCACTGACTATGTATGTTATATATATATATATATATATATATATATATATATATATATATATATATAGATAGATTGTTATCGGCTGATAATAGCTTTATATAATTTGAAAGGTGGACTCTATAAAGGCCGATCAGAAGAGCCGATCAGATGATGCGAAACCGGTCTGGCAGTTCTACCAGGTGTCTGAAAAAGACAATAAATTTGCAACGTCTTTGCAGAGACATTGCAATGACAGCAACAAACTAGAGCTGTGCGATTTTAGTTCATTTCTTTCCTTCACAGCGGTGCGCTTTCGTTCCTTACTAAAAGTCCAAACTTAACGACCAAATGAGCTAGATCAATGATTGTCGTAAAATGCAGTCTATTGTTTCTAAACTGAAGGATGTGATCAATAATAAAAGGAGTTATTAAAACTGCATTATGCCGCAAAAGAGATACTGTTCCTCAAGCGTCTTTCTGTGCGCTTCTGTCCGAAACGGAGCGGAACACAGAGAAGCAAAGTGAACTTTGAGCTTTGGATTCACGCCTAAATGGTTAAATACACACAAATATGTCAACATGCCCGGTTTTATGAGTATTTGCTTTTATTTATGAGTAAACACAGTCTGTTATGTCTTAAGTGGACATAAACATTTGGGAAATAAGTTGCATGTGTAACAGTATATTGGATCCGTGCATTCGGTCTTAAAATGACAGCAGCCTAATAAACCTGCTGCCGCCTGTTTCAATGTTAATCAATATCTATATTTAATCTATATTTAAATCTATATTTAATTTACACATTAAAGACTATGCAGTGTTGTTTTACACTTGATTACTTTATGTTGATAAAGACTGATTTTTTTATTATTTATTTCACAGGAATGCTATATTTGTTAAGCTCTGGATGCTGATTGGTTGATAATAATGTTGTAAAATTCTCTCTAAAGTCCCTAAAAGCTGATTGGCTAATAGGAAAGACCATCATGGATGCTGATACACGAATATGTCTTGGGGAAAGCACATTAAGGGTGGTGAACTTGGAGACGAATCTACCCACCAGCTAGCCGCCGACAAGTGAATCTGGATGCTCATGGCACAGAAGAGAGCTGAGAGCACGGCCGACATGAGCCAAAGACAAGCTGGACGGAACGTAATGAAGACCCTGCTTCCACCTGATCCCGGTCCACCTGATGTGGCCAAGACAAATGCTGTGAAAATGGATCAGCTGGCAGCTTGTGATGGGACACCTGATGCTGTTGAGCTCTCTCATGCTGTCATAAAACCACAACTCCTCAGTAAACCAGCTTTCATGAGAACATGCACACAACATCCGGGAGATTTTGAAGTTCACAGCCAGGGTGCATCTAAGCCAGACAACTTCTGGACCAATGTTTCCTTCTGCATACACTGTTCCTTGACTTACAGAATTAGAAGGACACCATGGTTATATAATTAGTATAGTATTAGTACAATTAGTATACAACTTCACAATCTCTACAATGTATATAACTTTTTGGATCTTTTTATCACTTTAGTGACATGTGAAGGCCAAGTATGGTAACCCATACTCGGGATTTGTCCTCCGCATTTGAAGGGTTAGTTCATCCAAAAATGAAATTTCTGTCATTAATTACTCACCCTCATGTCATCTTAAACCCATAAGACCTTCGTTTTTATCTTCGGAACACAAATTAATATATTTTGATAAAATCTGAGGGTCCGCTATTTTCGTTGCAAAGCTTCAGTGTTTACGTCCGAACGGCGGCTCAGTATTGGCCGGCTCTGGTCACGTGAGCAGCATGACGCATGCATGTGATGCTGATGCACGAGCCGGCCAATACGAACCCATGTTCAGACATAAACACTGAAGCTCTGCAATGAAAATAGCATAGCAGTATGACAGGGGCAGATGAATTTGTTGAATAAAGTTCTTATTTTTGTTTTGTTTTTGATCAAATAAATACAGCCTTATTAAGCATTAGAGACTTCAATATTGTATCAAAGCAGAAGTAGGCCTAACTACTAGGCCACAGCTAAGGACTACATATCTAAGGACTTTTCAGCTAAATTTTCACACTTACTGTTACATAAACACTTAGCGTTGTCTATTCATACTCCACTGCTGGAAGATACTTTAAACTAGAGGTAGATACTTCAAAACATTTACAAATGAATCTTAGCACCACATTTTCAGAGGCATTTCTGGGTGTCAGATGCGTTTCGCTCCATTTTCTGCATAATGCTAGCTGCTTAGCAAACAAGATGGGAGGTGATGTGGCTCATGGCACATGCATGTCACCACAGGACCTCACAGCCATATGGGCCAGTGCTAATGACTGATGAAGAAACACTTAAGCCACACAGAGCATAAACTAACTGCTATAAATATAGTATTGATTGACACTCTCAACAAGTAGCTTGTGTGACTGTTTAGGCAAATACACATAGCAAAAAACTACAAACAGAACAGAAACAAAGCATGCTTCCTCAGGTCTCCTATATAGATAACATCACACAGATCAACAAGGTGCGGTAAGATCACATTTAAAGGTATTTGAAGGCACATGAAAGCTCCTAACCTGAGTGGGAATTTGACTTGTATCTTTAAGTACCAAATGTACTATATCTGTATGCGTGTGGGTTTGCCTGAAGAGCTGGGCAGCAGAGGAAGTGGAGGGGGTGGCACACAGCCTCAGCTGAAATCCTGAGTACACACTGCCCTTTACAAAGGCAAATTGCCGGGAGATATTGAGCCCACTGTGTCTGTATCCATGGCAACAGAGGAAGTTCAAGAGAACGGTAAAGAACAACATAGCTGACGTAAAGGAAGGCGTGTGTGTATGTCGAAGGGCTGATGCTGGTGCGCTCTGCTGGGATGCATGTACGTGAGCGTGAGGCCAGGGAGGGTTCGAGACATTAACTGTATAAGGTTAGCGAGTTCATTTTCAAACATGAACGATGAGACTCTGGTGTAATGCTAACTTGCTTAAATAAGCTTCCGGACACACAGTTTGAGGTTGAAACAAATATGAAAATAAATAATCCTATATAATATGCTTCAATTTAGGAGAAATATTAAATCATGGTAAAACAATGGATGCCTAATGAGATTCATTTATGTATATAGCAGAGTTTTCATTACTGAAACTGCATGTTTGAACTCACTAGAGAACATTATGTTGATTCAATGCCTGTAGACTTCAATAAATATGTATATATATATAGGTTAGATCATATTCAACTTTATTGTCATTCTGCAGAGTGCAAGTACAGAGCCAATGATGCTCTGTACTTGCAGTAGTTCTCTGTTATAATTTATAAAATGCATTTTAATCAAAAAAATAAATAAATAAATAACTCCATGTTTTTGAAAACTTGAGATGAACTGCGAATCAACTTGATATATTTTTTGATTATGTTCAATTTGTCATTGTGAAATGCAGTAGTTCTCTGTTGTAGTTTATAATATGCATTTTAATCAAAATAAAATTATGAAAACTTGAGATGCACTGCGAATCATCTTGGAATCAAATCGTGACTCTCTGAATCAAAATCGAATCTTGAGTGGCCTAAATATTCCTGCCCCTAATGCCCCTTTTTTTCCAGTTCTCCCCTAGTGAAAAATAAATATACCAAAATGTATTTGAAATATTTTTATGCTTACATATTTATGTACTTAATATAAATATCCTGCAACTGTACTTTTGATATACTAAATCAATATACTTAAAGTCTGCTAAATTGGAACAACTAATTTAGTACTTAATGCACTTTAGTTATCCGGAAGCAGTGCTGAGGTCCAACTAAAGATATACTTATGTATATTTGATTGTGCTAAAATGGAACTATTGCAAGTATACTTTTGGTACACTTTAAATATCTTGCATTTAAAGACTAAAATTATACAGTGATCATACTATCCTTACTAATAGTGATATTAAAACACATTTTGGCTTAATATTAAGAAATGTGCATTTTGCGATAAAGAAGCACTCCAAATGAAGTTTAATTATATTTATATCAATAAGTCTCAAGCGAAATGTCAGTAAATATGTTAATGTATTCATACTATACTTAGTATGAAATAAATGTATTTTAGGGTCTGTACGCATTTGTCATCTTACACTTTTCCAAGGGTGATACTTTAAACAGCACTGCTCTCTTGGTTTTTTACAGGAATATGTTTACGTCATTCTATCATAGCACTCACACGTTGCGCAGGGACCAAGCTGTCAAAAGATATCTATAGAATACTGTCTTCCTCGCAAAGCTTAACTAAAAGGCAGGAGGAAAAAATACCCCCCAGATAACATCTACAGATGTCAATGTCATAAGTTTGCCAGTGCAGTAGGTCAGTTTGCCCATTAAGCTGTCATTAATTATGTATCATTCAGCTGTTCAAACATGAAAAAGACTGACTCATTTTACCCCAAGGCAAAGTTATAGATAAAACAAATTAGAGCATGTTTTTAGTGAAAGCTATCTCTACAGATCATCAAAGTGGCTGATGTGTCAGAAGCATTCAAATCCTTGACTTTAAGCTTGATAATTTGATATGTGAGTCATCCGTCACGGTTTCTTATCAACAGAGAATCCTTTCATTTCAGATGATTCTTCGAGGGAGCTTCAATATTCTCTCTGAAGATGTGAATAAATGATGCCATGAATAATAATAAAAAAATAATATAGCATAATTGTAGTCATTTAAAAGTAAATATGTGATGGGAATATGTCACTGCATTGTCCTCTGCCAATGAGACTCTACCAAGCGGAATAAACTGATAATTGGAGCGAGCAACTTAAAATATTTAAACATATACGTAAATACCAAAGCCATTAATTCAGTACTGACATTCAATTTTGCAACTGAGGACAATTATGTAAGAAATATGTTTTCAGAATGTTACAACTGTGCAAGACTTGTTTTCAGAACATTTATCATAACTTAGATATTTTCTGGTAACACTTGAGTATGGGGAACAACTCTCCCTTTTAACTAGTTGCTTATTAGCTTGCATATTGGATGATTATTAGTACTTATAAAGCACATATCAATGCCTTATTCTGCATGACCATATTCTAACATCTCTAAATCCTACCCCATACCTAAACGCTACAACAACTACATATCTAACTATTAATAAGCAGTAAATCAAGAGATTATTGAGGCAAAAGTCATAATTAATAGTATGTATGTGTGTTCCCCATACCGAAGTGTTACCTATTTTGTTCTATCAGCCATTTTTTTTTTTTTTTTTCACTAAACCTCACTCAATTTATTAATTAATCTCTGATTTTCTAACAACCATCTCAATGAAGCCTGTTTAACCCCTGTTCAAAAAATAATCTATCAATATTTACTCCTACAGGAGATTTTTACAGAATTATTCAACAGCTCTTTGACAGTGACCAGGTGACATAAAAGGACAAAAACCATAAATGTAGTCAATTTCAAAAGTATTCAATGCTCACTCTATTCCATTCACTATTTTCTGAAGCTACATATATGACAGCTTTCTGCGAGTAGCGACTCAAATCTAAGCCAGAGCTGTAGTATCAGCGGGGGTTTGTAATATTGCAACACTTTCACAGATCAGCACAATGTAAAGGAAGTGTTGATATTGTAAGCTGTGGCTAAGAGTCAAACTGACATGATGCTGATATCCAGGCCAATTAAGCCAGACTCATTATGCAACAGAAAAGAATACACTTCAAAACGGTCCTATTCCCCCAGTCTGGATATTTCGGGGACCCTGCCTTCATTACACTCTTGAGCTGTAGCACAATATCTCAGTTTAACAACTATTTATTCACACTCTGTCAAGATTATTGTTTGAAATGCTTTTCTCCTCGCCAATTAATGTTACATACTCCCCACATCTACCCTGATACAAACAGCACTCTTCAGCTGTTTGAGCAGGGTTGTTTCTGTTTTGACATAAATGCCTTTCCTACATTAATATTTATGACAAATGCTGCTGCTACGCCAAGATATGAAAATGTTGCTTTCTATTATTCAACAAGTGAGGTAAAATAAAAGCACAGACGCTACACTAGTAGCATCTAAACAATTCATAAAGTATGGCTGCACCAATCTCTGCTTAATAGGTGAATATCTAGTATATATACAACAAATAATTATACAGCATTTTCTTCTGTAGTTTTCTTGGCTGCTGCCTGGATTGACTATTACTAGTGTCATTGTTTCCAAAACAAAAATTCCACAGGAAAAACCTCAGAGAGGTAAGTAAATTACAAATGCTTTTCATCATGTTCAAATGTTATTCGGATCGGTTCTTTCCAATCAAAATACTTGATGTTTGTGTTTGGAAAGGTGCCGTGGGCTATCCTCACATCTTAGTACTTGAGAAGATAAACAAGTCAGCAACTGATCAAAAGGAAGTTGCACATAAATACAGACACTAAATTATAGACTCGTCTTGAAGGTGAAGATTAGAATCATTTACCTCTGTAAACATGAGGTTTTTGAGGTCTGGTGCAAAATGATACTGAGAAATATTCAGGAGAGCTGACCATCACTCCTAAGAGAGCAGAACATACTTGTTTTCCCCTATCATTTAAAGTCAATATGAAAAAAAAAAAGAACCCTTTTTACTTTGTAATGCACATATCTGGTCTTATTGTGCATGGTGCATCAGTTCACAATATTCAAAAATGTCTTTGCAATCTTCTATTAAACTATAAATCTTGCTCTGTCTTATCAACAAGTTTCCTTTTGGTCGACCACAAAAGGGTTGTGCATCATACAGATGTACCTTTTAAATTACAATTTAATTCTGGTATTTGAAATGAGGTAGCAAATATGATACAGAATAGCAATTCAAATTTGAATGTTCAGAAGTAGAATTTGAATGAATTGAAATTTTTAAAGAAATTACATTTTAACTAGAGAAGAAAGTTTGTCAAGACTGTCACATTGGCTTGACAAAGCTTTGCCTCAAAGTTTAAAAAGGTTTAAAGCTGTATATGCTATGTACTTTGAAAATTAATATATACAGTGGCGAACGATAGACAGAACGAATGAATGATAGGTAGAACAAATAGAACGAATGAACAATAGACATAATAGATAGATAGAATGAACAAATGAATGATAGAACGAATAAAGATAGAATGAATAAATGAATGAACAAACGATAGATAGATAGAACGTTAGAATGAACAACAGAACGAACGAACGAACAATAGATAAATAGAACGAACAATAGATATAATGAACAAATAATAGATAGAATGAACAAATGAACTAAAGATAGAACGATAGATAGAATAATAGAACGACAGAACGATAGATAGAATAATAGAACAAGATAGATAGATAGATAATTATAGATTATGACAGATTATGATAGAATGAATGAACAATAGACATAACGAACAAATGAATGAAAGATAGAACAAAGGAACGATAGAATGAACAAATGAATGATAGACAGAATTAACGAACGAACGATAGATAGAAAGAATGAACGATAAAATGAATGAACAATAGAACGAACGAATGATAGACAGAATGAATGAACAATAGAACGAACGATAGAATGAATGAACAATAGATTGAATGAACAAACAACTGAACGAACGAACAAACGAACGAACGATAGATAGAACGATAGATAGATAGATATTTTCACCTGAGAAAGAGGCTGTATTTGAGCGTCACTGTGGCCCCCAAACCAATCTTGCTCAATTAAATGACCCAAATTCCACTGAGATAATTGGAGGATGATGTAACTTAAAAAATGTCTCCTTCAACATTTTTTTTTTTTTTTAAGTTAGACCAACTTATACTTTAAATTGAAAGTAAAAGTTCAGAGCCTCAAAGTGAATAAAGTCTGGTTCATATAAATCTGCCGTTTCATTTCCACTGACAGCTAGTACATACTGGCACTCGGATACTTCACAACGCACCACTGGATTAAATGGCACATTTTCTTGCAGCGAGAGATAAGAGAAAGTCTTGGAGCACCATTTAATAATCCTACAGCCCCATAAGACAATTTAGGTGCTGCTAATGAAATAAGCGCAGCCTCTGTCCGGCTTACTCTTTTAAAAGAACTACAGCACAGAACATACGTCTTTACCTCTCAACTCAACACACACTAGAAGAATACACATAGTAATTTCTCATAGGTCTCATAAAGGGTCTACTGCACACACACACATGCACAAAAAACATATTTGTGCCACATTTCAACTGAAAAATCTTCTTTATTAAGAGCAGGTTTGTATTGAACATCTAAGGTTCCTATTATTTGCAATTTGTTGCATGTCCTCAGTTCTGTGTTTTATTCACTAACCAATATAACCAGGTAAGGGCCTACTTTCATAGCCACCATTTAGTCAAACCTCATCAAGGTTGCAGACAACAGAAAAAAGAAAATCACATTTTAAATAACTCACAGGAGACTAAACCGTTGTCAGCAGCCTTAATCATTTCGTGGGAGGGTAGCTGAACCGCTTTACATCTTTGATGCAATAAGGATGTCAACCCTTTGTTCCACTAAATAAATGAATCATTCTATAATACAGCTTTTGCTCATAATGATGGTTGTTGATGGGTCAACATTTTTTCATTTCCCATTCAAGTAGATTTGCATTCATTTGGGGAAAATGTTGAACCCTCCCTCATGCTAAATGTAAAATGATGTGGTGTGGAATTAAAAAGGAAGATGGCAGTGTGTATGATCAGCACTGACAGGCCTTCAGATCAGCTCAACGTTCAGAGAAGCCGCAGGCTGAGTGCTCTCTCTCACATGGCCATCACGTCATATGTGTGACCTCCATCTGGAGGCAAAAACCTGCACCCTCTGTGACACGTATCCATCGTCTTCACCAGTGTGATGATGCAGGAATTACACTAAATTGCTACTTGAGAGCGTGGTAAATGGCTGAAAAAAGAACTGGAAAGACAGTGATACACTAGAGAATGGCATTTTATTGTCATGGTAACACCGACGCACTGACCATTTAAAATGCTGTACTGATGCCTTAGATGTGGACAGAGTAGAGGTCCAGATGTAATTATGGCCCATTAATGGAGGACCGGACCTGCTGCACTCCTGTCATCAAGACTTACACTGTGTTCTCGTACCTCAACAAACTAAAGCAGATGCATGTCTAATACAAAAAAACCCCTACGTAAATGGCATGTTTAATGGCAAATAACCCATGAAGACACCAAAGCTCTGTTCCAAGACCTTAAGGCATTATAGGCATGCTCCCAAACATAAAAGCTGTTCCAAAACGTAGGCAGCAAAACTATTCTGCCTTCAAAGATATCTCATTTTGGCTACATTCTGAAGGCAGTATCACATGTAGTGTACACGAATAAGGAACTAACAGAATACACTGCGAGAAGCTTAGTGAAATTATTCATCCAAGATGGTGGATGGATGGAGAGAAAACTGAAAAGCAATGAACAAAATAGTTTCATACATTGACTACGTTTACATGTACCCTCATAATGTGATTTTGGCAATATTGTGATTAAACTTTACCTCATTTAAACACTATTTCGATCAAACGAATGTGATTAAGCTCATAACTGTAGTAACCACAACTGTATACATCGATTTTAATCGCAATAAACCCCAGGTACAGTGGCATTGCTACATTTATCACAGGCCGAATAATATTCAATACGCCCATAGAAATGTGTTTTGCTAGTGTATTAACACACCTACTTAATGGGAGTTCTTCATTTGTGTTATACATTAGGGTATGTGAAGAACGGCAGTAAAAATAAAAACACTTCGTAGTGAATAATCAGAATGAAAATTGCATGTAAACAGGAGTGAGTTTTGCTTGTGTCATGTAAACATCTTACTGTGATTAAGTCCTTACTCTGATTATTGTAAAAATTATATATATATATATATATATATATATATATATATATATATATATATATATATACACACACACACACACACACACACATTAATCAGAGTAAGGACTTAATAGCAGTAAGATGTTTTTATATATATATATATATATAAAACAGGTAGTCCTTGATTCTGATTGGTCAATAGCTGTTTTATTCACGAAAAAAAAAACACGGCTATGGCCGCTTCACCCAACGGTTCTGTGTATCACTACACCCTTAGCAACCACTCTTAGCAACGTAAACTGTATGTTCTCAATGATATTGTTCATTGAAGCTTACTGTATTATGTAGAAGAATGTTGTGAGAAAGAGATCGAGTGAGCGAGTTTATTACCTGCATTCAGATTTAGCATTTTCCTTCAGGTCAGTCCTATGTTCATAATAAAAAATCTGTTTAAATGTCATTATCTTGTCCTTTTAATAGTTAAGGGGTTTTCCTGTGACTGACAGCGCTAGTCAAAGCATTTATCAGTTGCGTCTTGTTTCATGTTCACTACAATTCAGTCTTTTCAATGACTGACTCACTCATAAAGACAGTCTTTGCCGCCATCTAATGGCGTAATAATGTAACTTCTGTTGCTGTTCACGGTCAGAGACTATTTTTTCCGGCGGAAGGAAGGCTTTTAGTGACAGTTTACTTCATGAAAGTTGCATTGATACATATTTTTGGCTTTAATATTTGTATTGTGTGGTAACCGTTTTATAAAAGCAATAAGGTACTCGAGGCTAGTGCTGTATCGTGAATAACTCACGGCTGAACGCCCTTCAGCTATGACTTATTCATGATACAGCAAAGCCTCTTGTACCTTATTGCTCACACACACACACACACACATATATATATATATATATTTCAAAAATTGCATTATTGGTGCACACGTAAACGTACTCATTGTGAATGTTACACAGTGCAAAGAAAAAATATTCAATAATTAAATTGATTAATGTGTACTGAATTATTGAGTAATTAATTATTGAATATTTTTTCTCTGTACAGTTTTACATTCATTAAAATGATGTAAAACTAAACCTCTCTCTGTTTTCATTGATTCATTGTTGAATTATTGAGTCTCTAAAATATTAAAAATGGAGAGAATACATTCCTGCAGTCTTCCTTAAAAAATCTTATATTTATTTAAACAGCGGTGTTCTTTCTTGCAATGGATCTTTACCTGAAGAAGCATTGCTGTTAAAATAAACATGAAGATTTTGGAAACTATGACTATGGTGTATGGTACTATGGTCTGTACAGATATCAGTGTCCTACGCACATGCCTGAGTTGGATTTATTGTGTCTATTTAAAAAATATTTTTTAAATTTTCTTTGTTTAAATAGTCCTGCTTAATTTTGAATGTGTTGCTTTAAAATGATTTAATAACATTTTTAATAACACAAGTTTTATCTTATTACATAATAAATAATTAGAATAATTTCAAGCAGCACTACTTTAAAAAAAAAAAATCCACAAAAAACATTGGTCCTTTAAAATGTTTTATAGAACAAATAAAGTCTTTCTGTTGGCCCTAAACGCACACTTTTATAACCCATACGCCCTCAAGGTACAGTCAGAGGAGCCGCAGTCAAGCATCTCACCAGGTGATGGAACAGAGCTACAGTCAACGTCTTCTTTTGATCAGTTTAATGTAACAGGAAATTCATTTGTTTTAACCTTGGGAATTGACTTCCATCCCAGAACGCTCATTAGAATTAGAATTGGATAAAGCTCATGCCTTGTGCTGCCTGAGAAAAAACTGCACTGAAATGTCTGACTGTGTGACTGAGTAATGTGTTATTCCCGCAACGGCGTTGACTCACTCAGAAGCCCTATCTGTGTGGGCAGCGTAGGAATAACGTTCCACTCTGTGTAAACCCTCCTCTGATGATAACCAAAAACCACCAGCTGTGCTAGTCCTGACAAGCTTGTAAGTAGTGAGAAATCAACCTCTTTTATCTTGTTTACTCAAACGAGGGCAAATGAGCGTCATTTGTAAGCGTGAGAGTGAATAATTAATCTTTGTTCTTCCGAAGTTCTGCAATTTCCCATATCCAATCATCTCTGATGTTGAATTTGAAATGGTGAATGTGAGAAAATTTGACTCTAGGATCTACTGATCAGGATCTACATCTTATAATTACATCTTGAATGACTTATATGCACCATCTCCTCACTGTGAGCAAGAAAAAAGAAATCATTTTGAGCGTTGCCATCTAGCTGGGAGCCTATTTAGTCCCATTTAAAACGAATTGCAGACATATAAAGAGCTTAAAAATGCTTTCACCCTACCTGGATCCTAAAATTTAGGCGTTCACAATGGCACCAAATGTTCAGATTCATGTGGGCTCCGGATATTGCAGAGAGACTGTTATATAACTGAACCATTTGGGCTGTGAACACTAAGGGAGTTTTGCTTCAAGTTTACTGCGATGCATATCTACTAATCATCATCACATACAGGATAAACTTTAGTTTAAAGGGATAGTTCATCCAAAAATGAAAATTATCCCAAATTTTACTTTTGGCAAGTACCGTAAGCCAGTTATTATAGTTTATAAAGTTATAAATATGGATATTTTTCTTACAAAAACGCATCGGTTCACTTCAGAAGGCCTTTATTAACCCCCCAGAGCCGTATGGATTACTTTTATGATGGATGAATGCACTTTTTTGGGCTTCAAAAAATGGTGTCATTCACTCCCATTATAAACCTTGGAATATTTGCTATTTTTTTAATATAACTCTGATTGTGTTTGGCTAAAAGAAGAAAGACATATCCACCTAGGATGGCTTGAGGATGAGTAAATTATGGGATAATTTTCATTTTTTGGTGAACTATCCCTTTAAGACTTGCAAGTAATTAAATCTTTTTGCTACTCATATCAGACAATTCTCACTCCCAGCTTCCTCAGCTGAACACCGCCAAAAAACTTCACTCAACTATAAAAAAATTGTTTGATGATGAAAGACTGTTTAGTCTTTAGGGAAGTCGATAGCTTGGAAAGAGGTTAGGATAGTTTAGATTTTGACGTCAAAACTCACTCATCTCAGCGAGAACAATGAAACAACGTCAATAATTTAAAAGTCTAACTTTTTATGTCTCGTATGTGGAATTACAAACTCAGAGCAAAAAAGTTTACAGTTACATGTCTATTCTATGGATTACACAGACAATCTTTCTCATCTCGTACCTGTGTCTGTCCATTTTGCATTTGCATTGTATAATTCAGACTGCAGCCAGCTGGATTCTGGCTAATGTATTTAGTGACTCTGAACATAAAGGCATCATCATCATTTCTCCTTAGCATTGGACACAGAGTGATGTACTCATTTGCTAAATATAACTGCTATGGCTTGCTGAGTACTAATTTAAGACTCAAATATAATCTAGTATACTGATAAACAATGGTGAGAAGAAGCTCAGGCCTGTCTGAACGCACAGAGGAAACTATTCAATTGTATAATGCCTTACATAATTCAAATCAGCAATAAAGAAATAAAATCCAACAGCAATAAATCGGGCTTCAAATCACACATCTTAAATTCGAATAATAGAAGAATAAGCACCTGGCTCTTTTAGGTTCAGTTTAAATGAACCTATAACAAAAAGCGATTCATTTACCAGACATTTGCTAAATGAACCTAAACTGCTCCTTTGGGTGAATTTAGGGGTCCAGTGTCTAATCAGCATAAGAGTATAAAATATAAGCATATAAAAATATGTATAGAGATTGCTTACAAGAAGAAAAGAATGCAATTTGTTTATACAAACACAACATAAGCATATAATAGAATATGTAGCTCACTACACAAAGACTTGAACATCTGGATAGGTAGGTAGGTCACTTCAGAAAAAATTAGGGCAGCCAGCTTGAATTTAAGTGAGTCACAATGCCTCAAAATAGAGGAATTAAAACAATCTGGTGGGGTGGTATGATATACAAACAGCAGACATAACGTTCTTCACTAAACCCGGAAACGTCTAGATCGACATAATATTAGTGCAGAGAAGCTGGCATGCAAGACAAGCCTACAAAATCAGCCCACACACAAGCCGAGAAATAAATATGAGAATCCAGAGTGGACATTTTGTTCAAGTACAAATCAACGTTCAAATTCTCAGTAAATGCTTGGTGGCCTTCATCGCAATTTCAATCTAATCTGGCAGTATCCGAGTGAAATACATTAGAGACAGATAAAAGTGGATAAAATTGAAATATTTACCGCATTATGTGTCTGCGTCTGTCCAACTAGTATCAGGATGTTGGAGCAGATGATTGAAAGGCAGAAATTGATCAGAATGATTGATCTCTCCGATCTGATGTACCTGAAAAGAAATGGTTTATCAAAGTTGCATTCCTCCAAAAGTGCCATGGCATTATTTGTAATATCCCTTGTACATCTATGCACTTACCTCCACAGAACAGCATACACCACGGCCAGTGTGATC
Organism: Ctenopharyngodon idella; assembly: GCF_019924925.1. Taxonomy (NCBI): domain Eukaryota; kingdom Metazoa; phylum Chordata; class Actinopteri; order Cypriniformes; family Xenocyprididae; genus Ctenopharyngodon; species Ctenopharyngodon idella. The sequence goes on along the minus strand of NC_067232.1, from coordinate 17,960,024 downwards.
AAGGCCAGACAGGACAGACCACAGCCCACTATTAGTGTCACAGATGGAACCCCTGAGTACTCCATAGCCTGTGAATGGCACACAAGAGCTTCAGTGAGCGATTTTCAAACCCTTGTACCGCTAATAAAAGCCCATTTCAGTGCCTTCATTACGGGGAGCTTGCTTGTTGCAGCACAGCCATTAATACTGCACAAATTCAGAGGATTAAAGCGCAAGCTTTTTTTGGTCTGTAATTCATTTTTCCCCATTCAATCTCCCCTTCACATGAATAAAATCTGTTTTCCCCCCTTCAAATGAACAGTGCTCATTATCAACAGGTGGGTGATTAATGTCACAAGGCATAATTAACTAAAATACATAACAATCTGTTTTAAGCCAAGTCAGTCCACTTTGAGGTCATCTTGGCAGGTATTTCCAGCAACACAAGTACAGCTACTTGAATTGGAAAACATGGAAATCTCCAAAACAGAATGTCAGTGTTCAAATAACATGTCGTCACATTAGAACTATGATACATTATGTTTTACATTAAAATATGAAAACAATGGTCCTATGAATTAATTCTTTAGCTCAAATCATGCAAAATAGTGGTGTTTTTAGTGGTATTTTTACATTCAAGAGTGAACAAACAAAAAATGCTTCTATGAAAAGCATAGGTTTTAAAAGTAGGGTGGGGGGCGTTCAATTGTCTATCAAAAATACTATTGGCTCTTTAAATTAAGGAGGGACTTTTGACGACATACTGAGTTGTTATTTCTCCTATTTGTTTTTATTTTTTCCTATTTATTTGTTTTTGTTTTTTTATACAACTGGACTGTTTTCCACAGTCTCTGTTGTTATTGACTTCCAAATAGTTTCTAGTTGTTCCCAGAGACTTGCTTTTGATAAAACTTTTGAGCAATCTATCTTTGAATCCATTAAATCCTGACAATAATTATATTTTAGCATTAGAAACACTACTAAAGACTAAAGAGCTTACACATACTGGTGTGGATTAACCATTACAGAAACATAAAAAATGATTTTGGTAATCACCAATACTGTTAGTTTAGGGCAGTTGTGGCACAAACCTTCCATTGGGTGGAGGTCTAATAAATTTGTTAAGCACTGCATATACAGTGTAAATATATGACCACCTATCATCTTAGATTGTCGCTTGTATTAGGTTCACAGGCCTTAACTAAGCCCTTGCAGTGCATATCCCAGCTAGTCCATTTATTTATGCCTTTTCCCCCAGAATTCCATCTGACAACCCCCCTCAATCCAGCTCCCAGGAGTCACAAGTCATTGTGACATATCAGCCGTGCATTGCAATGATAGGAGTTATCAAACTTTGCCCCTGCTGCATCACTGAGACGCAGACAACACCATTATTTTCACACGGGAGCCATTTATTCACTGGCTGGTCACATGGGCAGAGAAAAAATGGCTGCCTCTTACTCTGTAGGGTAAAACAGCCATGTTTTGCTGTCTACTGAATCTACTAGTAAAGAGACCACAGCTGATGGCGTTATATCTAAAATGTGAAGCTTATCCAAATGCTATGAGCAATATATACAGTAGCAAAGATAAAAGGTAGATTAATATTTTACGGTTACATTAATCTACATCAATAAGACCTGGAACTTTAATAGAGGATGAAGCCATTATTACATAATATGAAAGCCATAATTTATTTGCACAATCGAGGAATATCTGCACAATATCTCACTGCTAAGAATTATTTTATTCATATAAATAGCTAATTTAATATCACTGAGGCTACAGCTGATGCCATCTCAAACATGAACATATCCAAATGCTTTGAGCAACATTTAGGAAAGGCAAAATGGAGATTATGTCATTTTTTTTACCCTCAAATTATCAATATGTGAAGGGGGAAGCTTTAATAAATTAATTCATATATTAAACGATTTATTGTACATATAAATATGTATGATATACACACACATATATGCAGATATAAGTCATTTAATATTTTAATAGCAATTACTTAAACAGGAGATTCTGAGCTCTCTCACACACACACACACACTGCACAAGCTTTGCACAGGTAGATTACTATCTTAATCAAAGATGACATAATTAAAGTCTGTTATTAAATATCACTTTGAAAACCACACACGCACTTTAATCAATACAGCATCTCTTGAGATCCCCCGTAGAAGACAATTTCAATACTTACTATTTCTCTGGGTTGTTGAGCCAAAATGGCGAAGGTAGATACCCGATCACATAAGCATTTGGTGTGGGATGCATCGGTGAGCACAGTTCTGCATCCTTTAGAGCTCCAGCTGCCCCAAGAATCGTTCCTACACAACACAGAGAAGATTAAATCGCTTTAACAAGCTTTTTCCCTGTGAATCCGTCGCTCTGAATTCTCAACAATGCGCTCTCATCTCACCCACTTCACTTATTACTTAAGCGACAGAAAGTAAAAGCAACGCATTTCAGTGCAGATCGTATTGAGTGCGACTGAAGCGCTGAGGCTCTGTGGTGCTGAACGACTCACTGCTCACAGATACACTCACACCACACAGCAAAATAAACCCGAACCTGTGATTCCTTTGACGCTTTTCCTCACGTTCTGCTTCAGCTTTCTCTTATCTCTCTCTATCGATATGTATTTCCACTCGCTTTTCTAATTAGCGCTCTTTGGACGCTTTCCTGAGGGAAAAATTCAGCCTAGAAACGGCGGACGGCATCAGATTGATACTCTCTTGCCTCCTGCCTCGCGCTACAGCGGAGGGGGGAGATACCTCAGAAATAGTCCCCTGTTCTTGTTCGTTCATCCTGATTATGGCATTTATCCGTAAATATTTGAAGTTTATTCGATTTTATAGCTTTTGTTTTCACAATATTCTTTCCCCGAAACGTAAACGTCAGGGAAAAACCGAGCGGAAGCGTTAACCACCCCGTGAAAACGGGCTGGATGGTAGCAGCCAATTTCTCCTTCTCTGGCTACCAAAATGATAGAATAGACATCTCACATATTTATTAATGCTTACACATCTTGTCTGATATTGCAGTGCTTACATCTAAAGATCGCAGGCTGATATCTTACTTAACTTAACCTGATAATAAATAATTTAAAGGGGGGAAAAGCTTATAAACATCATTCGAGTATGTATTTACTTAACTGATCAATGTTTGATTACATTGTGTAAAATATTCATATCTGAACCTCTAGTATAACGAAATCAGTTAGTCAACACTGTAGTAAAAGTAGTCTACTATGATTAACCAGTTGATACTGTAACTAGTGTAGCATAAAAGCAACACTGAATTATAGTGCCTCCAAACGATGCATAACAAATACAGCCCTTTTCCGGAGGCTGTATAACATGACACCCTTAGTGACTTTTCCCTGAGGAAGACTATGCAGGATTGTGTCTGCACATCTCCATAATTAAACCGCAGCAATTGCTCTCTTTTCAAGGTTTAATTAAGCTTTATAACTCACTCTTTTCCATATGCATGGATAGCATGCATAACTTTCATTAAAATTGAGTAACGGTCATTATATAATAGCATATCTGTAGTTCATATATGAAAATGTATGATTCATTTGAAAATTTCATGACATTCTATGTACTTAAAATGTTCATGATCTGTAATGACCCAAAAGCATTTCATGCATACAGTACCAAATGACCCTTGGTTTTGGATCATATTTAGCTGCAGATATGTGTACAAAAATATGTGTACATCAATCAGGCTGGATTGATTCTCTCATGGAAGACGAAGTGTGGCCCTGTCCTGTCTAACCGCATCGACAGCAAGCCAATAGCGACTGACTCCAGGCATCTATTAGGACATTGTGGAATGGATTGCTGTGGATTACCATGTCAGCAAACCTATATGATTTGATCCACTCAATATGCGGTCAATTCATCCAATCATTGACTATATGACATTATAGAAGCAACATTATGTTATCATAATTATCAAAACAAAAGGGTGTTGTTAAAGTTTATATATATATATATATATATATATATATAGAAAATATGTTCAACTTCAAGAAACATGCATTGTAAACTGGAATTACCATAGTATCTATCTATCTATCTATCTATCTATCTATCTATATATATATATATATAATCTTTGGTAATTCCAGTTTACAAAGCATGTTTCTGGAAGTTGAATATATTTTCTACCAGAGAGAAGGCAATTTATTTTCCGTTTAGTTGCATCTGTTCTCTTGTTACTCACTTGGCTCTTCCGGTCTGGGTGGAATTTGAAAGACACACAGTCTGTGGAGGAGTCTGTGGGTGTATGAATTACGCTAGGCTCAAGATAGACTCGGTTTCTAGGCAATTGTATGAGGAGAAACTAATGACTTTAAATAGCCGAAACGTGGCACTGTCCATGGTACTGACTCACTACATTTAGGGTAGCAGGTAAGACTGTAAACAGATTTGACCACAGTTTTGACATGAGGATTTATTTTGAATAGACACTTTGGCAAAAAAACGATATTGTCTCATACTTGTGATTATTTAATAATAATCATTTATATTTTATACCAATTGTACTGTTAGGATGCTAGGTTTTTGGCAGTAATTCACTTCATAAAGTAAACTGTGTGCTTTGAACTGCCTTAATGTTGAAATCAGGGGTCTATTCATGTCTGTTGTGAGGTTATTTTTGGACTGTTTATTTTATACATAAGCCTCGAGTCTAACAATAATCCTTTAAAGGCACTTACACAAAGCAACTCAGCATTACACTTAATTTAACGCTGTATGAAAGAAGTAGTATTGGACACCTGACAAAAATACAACACAATGCCCACCAACAACTTCTTTAGTCCTATACAATAGCAAAATCAAGAAAATTATATATATATATACACACACACACACACACACACACACACTCACCGGCCACATTATTAGGTACACCTGCTCAACTGCCTGATAACGCAAATATCTAATCAGCCAATCATATGACAGCAGCTCAATGCATTTAGGCATGTAGACATGGTCAAGATGATTTCAAACTGAGAATCAGAATGGGAAAGAAAGATGATTTAAGTGACTTTGAACGTGGCATGGTTGTTGGTACCAGACAGGCTGGTCTGAGTATTTCAGAAGCTTTTGATCTACTGGGATTTTCACACACAACCATCTCTAGGGTTTACAGAGAACGGTCCGAAAAAGAGAAAGTATCCAGTTAGCAGCAGTTCTGTGGGTGAAAATGCCTTGTTGATGCCAGAGGTCAGAGGAGAATGGTCAGACTGGTTCGAGCTGATAGAAAGGCAACAGTAACTCAAATAACCACTGGTTACAACTGAGGTCTGCAGAAGAGCATCTCTGAACACACAACACATCGAACCTTGAAGCAGATGGGCTACAGCAGCAGAAGACACACAGGGTGCCACTCCTGTCAGCTAAGGACAGGAAACTGAGTCTACAATTCACACTTGCTTAACAAAATATTGGACAACAGAAGTTTCGAAAAATGTTGCCTGGTCTGATGAGTCTCAATTTTTGCTGCAACATTCAGATGTTAGAGTCAGAATTTGGTGTAAACAACATGAAAGCATGGATCCATCCTGCCTTGTATCAATGGTTCAGGCTGCTGGTGGTGTAATGGTGTGGGGGATATTTTCTTGGCTCACTTTGGGCCCCTTAGTACCAATTGAGAATTGTTTTAACGCCACAGCCTACTTGAGTATTGTTGCTGACCATGTCCATCCTTTTATGACTACAATGTACCCATCTTCTGATAGCTACTTCCAGCTGGATAATGCGCCATATCGCAAAACTCAAATCATCTCAAACTATTGCTCTCTTGAACATGACAACGAGCTCACTATACTCAAATGGCCTCCACAGTCACCAGATCTCAATCAAAAAGAGCACCTTTGGGATGTGGTGGAACGAGAGATTTGCATCATGGATGTGCAGCCAACAAATCTGTAGCAACTGTGTAATACTATCATGTCAACATGGGCCAAAATCTCTGAGGAATATTTCCAGCACTTTGTTGAATCTATGCCACTAAGAATGAATGAAGTTCTGAAGACAAAAGGGGCTCCAACCTGGTACTAGCAATGTGTACCTAATAAAGTGGCGTGTATATATACACATAAACTGAAATCATGCAATATGTTGCATAGCAATAAACATGCAGTTAATTTTTAATAACTCCTCCTGAGGCCTGTCAATTTTCTTCAAGATGTGACAGCTGCTTGAGACTATATCTTCAACAGGTAGAACATAAAAAAGCCACCATTTCTGAAGGTAACTACTTCATTACATTAATATGAAACGTATATTATGCCATCATTTTCAAGCATTTCCAAGCATTTTATGCATTTAGCAAATTTACCATGAATATTTTTTATATCAAATTTTAGGATGCATCCTTTTTTCCCACCACTTTTTAGCATCATTCTAAATTAATTTTCAAACATCATTCCTTTTTTTTTTTATCCTGTGATGTGACAAAATAATTTTTTTTAAAGTAAAGTTCTCAATTAATTGTTTTTCTTAATAGTTTAGTTTTTAAAGTAAAGTTCTCAATTAATTTAAGGTCATAAAATGTCATAATAATTACAAAATAACTTGAAAAATTACTGTTTAAAATGTAGTTTTAGATTGAATACAGCAAACCACTCTGCAGAAAGTGTCACTTGTCACTGCATGTCAGCTACCCATAAACCAACACAGCATGTCAATGCCACATAAGGTCATCAAAATGTATACCAATTCTCTGAGTCTGTGATTCAAGTTCAAGATTAATACTACCTACGCCACTAGATATATAGATAGATAGACAGATAGACAGTCAGACAGATAGATAGATAGATAGATAGATAGACAGATAGATAGATAGATAGATAGATAGATAGATAGATAGATAGATAAATAGATAGATAGATAGACAGACAGATAGACAGATAGATATTGATTTGAATATGAAATGAAGGAACATAAAGCCATCTCTTAAAAAAAAAAAAAAAAACATTACAAGAACTTTGCTATTCCAGTCATCACCTCTATCTCTTCAGAGCAAAATTTTATGAGGGAAAAATGGAGATTTATGTCATAGTTTGGCTGTCCTGTGCTTTTTCATACATGCGAAAATTGATAGAGTTGTAAGTATTCAAGTGAGAGTCTGCATGACCGATGCAGAGCTAAGCAACATTTGGCCTTAGAGAGAAAGATTCCGCCTTTAAATCAAGGTAACTTATCATTTTCACAATGCTGGGACATATACCAAACCTTACTGATAGCTTTGGAGAAACCTCTCATCAGTTGTGCTGAGATGGGGAAGAAATCATTTGAATCTGATTATATACAAACACTATCCTGAAGTCATGTTTAGGATAACATAAACCATTTAAGTGAACAAGGCTTACAAGTAAACAGGATTGTAATGGTGACTTCAGGTATTCGCAACACATTGTCCTCCTTTTTTCCTGTTGCTCATTGCCATTTTGTAAAACAGTGCCTTTGTGCACCTACAAGTGAGGCTCTCTTGCTAAATGAACATACTTCATTGTTTTTCCACGCAAATACAGTGTTAATGGCAATCAGCAACATGCATTCAAGTCTACATGAATGAGGAATCCAATTAGACACTGTTTAACCTCAGTTTGTCATGTTTTTTCCAAACCTGTATGACTTTCTTTTTCTCATGGTACACAAAAGAAGAAAAACAACAGACGGTGATGTTCCTGTTTTCCATGAAATTACAATGAAAGGGGAACTAAAGCTAGAAGTAAAGTGGTCCTTAAGAATTGTTTTTTGAAATCATATTACATCTTTGTGTGAAGAACAGACCAAAATTTAAGTCATTATTCACTGATAATCTTCCTCTCCAGTGAGTTGTTAACCACTGCAACCTGGATCATTCATTCAGTGAGTCAAAATCAAGAATCAGATCAGTATGATTCATACCCAAATCATTTAGACCAGCTTTGTGAACCGGATTGAAGTGAAATGATTTACTGAAAAGATTCAATCCAAAGGAACACCTAGGATTTAGGGCAGATAAGGATTTTAGTGAATAATGACTTAAATTTCAGTCTGTTTTCTACACAAAGCTATTTTAAAAACATGGAATATAGTGCATGACTGGTATTGACTATTTTTATAATGCTTTTTTGATGCTTTTGTGTCCTTTCTGAAGCTTCAATTTCAGTCCCCATTCACTGTAAATGCGAGACCTGCACAAAAATCCTCATTTTCTGTCCACAAAAGGACGGAAATCTTACAGGTTTAGAACAACATGAGGGTGAGTAAATGATGACATTATTGTCATTTTTGTATGAATTATTCCTTTAAAGGTTCCACTCTGCCTGAACCCGTGATGTGAGAGGTTAAAAAGATGAGATTTCTCATCGCACTGAGTTTGTATACGCTAGCGAGTATACATAATGACTTCCAAGAAGAAAGGCACAGAGTTATGATATGAATGTCATCGAAATCAGCAGCTGTTTCCCCACATTGTTTGAGAAAATCTCTCGGGGCTAATTAAAATTGCACCTCAAAATATGCACAATCATGCCAGAGAGAGCTGATAGAGTCGTGCATTTGTCTTCCGTAATTGTTTGCTTGCACAGGCCAATTTTGATTTTGAGCAAAGAGTAAACACGTTAACGAACAAATTTATTAATGAACATGCGTCCACGTAAATAATCATGCAAACAGATTAGAGACTTAACTCAACAGCAGATTTATTCAAATTTATCACAAACAGGCACGGAATCCACATTATTTGAGCCCAATAAGAGCGGCTCTTTTTTGATAGCAAATATGAAGCCTGTTTATATGCCTGAGCTTTTCAGGGCAGAGACCCCTCCCTCTTTATAAGCCGCCTATAATAATACCACAGGGCTAAAATCCATTCCAGTGGCTCAAATTACACTCAAGGGGGCAGACTCGGGTGGCCCTTCATTCAATGAAAATTGAATTTGGTAAATACGATTTCTCTGTGTTCTTATCGGTCACCGCACAGAGAGGCCTGGCTCATACTCCCTCATATTGCTTCTGAAGCACCGTGTAATTTTCATATTTGAAGATGATTAAGATTAAATAGAAGCCATTTTCAATTTGCAGCATGGACCAGACAGAACTAAATAAGTAAATAATTAAATGACTGGAATTATACAGATATTATATAATTATTGAGAAAGATCATAACAAAACAACCCGAATTAACACGATAAGCATGTCAAAGGGATAGTTCACCTAAAAATGAAAATTCTATCATCATTTGTTCACTCTTATGTCGTTCCAACCCTGTATGATTTACTTTCTTCTGTGGAGCACAAAAATTATATTTTGAAATGTGCATATAATGAAGGTCAATGTTGTTTAGACCCCATTTACTTTCATTGTAAGGGCAAAAACAGTTGAAAAACTGTTATTGTCTTTTGTGTTCCACAGAATAAAAAAAAAAGTCATACAGGTTGGGAATAAAATGAGGGTGAGTAAATCATAACCGAATTGTAATTTTTGTGTGAACTATCCCTTTAACTATTTAAGATTGTTTTTTCCACCACTAAATAAAAAAATAATAATTAAAAAAAAACACAAAAAAGGTAATTGTAACTTTTTTTTTTTCTCTTTTTTGACTTTATTTCTCAGAATTGCGAGATTTAAACTTGCATTGCAATTATAAAGTCAGAATTGTGTTATAAAGTCAGAATTATATCTAAAGTCGCAATTCTGACTTTTTTCTCACAATTGCGAGTTTTCATCAGGCAATTCTGACTTTATTTCTCACAATTCTGACTTTTTTTTTTTTTCAGAATTGCGATATAAACTCACAATTGTGAGTTATAAAGTCAGAATTACAAGATATAAACTCACAATTCTGAGAAAAAAGTCAGAATTGCGAGTTTATATCTTGTATTTCTGACCTTTTTGTCAGAATTGAGTTTATATCTTGCAATTCTGACATTATAACATGCAACTGCGAGTTATAAAGTCAGAATTCTGAGAAAAAAGTCTTTTTTCCCCTCACTTTTGCACATTATAACACACAACTTTGAGTTTATATCTCACAATTCTGACTTTATATCACGAATTCTGACTTTATAAATTGCAATTCTGACTTTATAAATTGCAATTCTGACTTCATAACTCACAATTGTGAGTTTATATCTTGCAATTCTGAGAAAAAAAGTCAGAATTGTGAGACAAAAAGTCGAAATTACCTTTTTTATTTTTTATTTCATTGCGGAAACAAGCTTCCATATTTAACTACTCAGGGGTGCGTTTACCAAAAGCATTGTTAGCCAACTAACGTCGCAAGTTCCGTTGTTACTAACAAAGTTTAACGATTTGCTGTTTCCCGAAACCATCGTTCAAAAGAACATTCGCAAACTGCATCGCAAACTTGTGTGATTGGATTGACAGCTCTCGAGCTGTGGTTAGAAGCAGTTTCTTGTTTTTATGACATGTGGACTTAATAAATCGTTATCTTGAGCAAAATAAGCAAGCTGACATTAAGTACAATCTATATCTTTTATTTCGAGTATATACAAATGTCATTTACATATTTTAGTTTGTCAAGAGACTTTAAGCACCATTTTTGAAGAGTGCGCATGTACATACTTGATCTAGTCTAGTACGTAAGAACGAGTCTATGATTAAATTTGGAAATAAAGCAAAATAACTGAGAAAAATAAGAATTAGTCCTCAGATGCCATGTCTGTAATTTATAGCAAAAAATCTAGCATTAATTAGATCTCAAACGGATTAATTTAAAGAAGTTATTACTCCACCACCTGTGTGACATCATTCACCGACGTGGCTGATCGTCAGGTTTACGACAATACGATTTCGGGAAACAGTTGCGACTACCTAGTTGATTTGCTCAATGATGCATCATACTGTAGAAGTAAAGCAGCAAGTTATGCCGTTGTACTACCTTTTTGGTATTTCTTTAGTTCTTTTCGGAGCCAAAAAAGAATGAAATGAAAATGACACCAAAAAAATAACAGCACATGATATGGTACATACAGCACTAATTACTAATATAAGTAGAACTTATTAGTGCTACAAATATTTCTGTGTGACCAAACATGACTCTCATTTCTAGAAATCATCCTTTCCATAGAACCTGTCGCCACACAGCCTGGCCGAAAGAAATACGTGCTTTATTAATTGCACACTGAGGAACAAAGGGGGAAAGGCTGCCAAATCCAAATGGACTCAGATGAAAAGCAAAGACGAGACTCAGTGTCTCTGAAGAGGGTCTCAGAGCTATAGTCACAAGCACAAGTGACAATAGAGAATATTAGATTCTCAAAATCCACCACACAACATTTATTCTAGACAAAGAGATGTCTCATGGTACTGACAGAGAAGCTGCTTTGGTGGTAGTTTAGCGGTTAAAGACCTGAACCCAAACACTTTCGGTTAAATCCTCATAAGGATTGATCCATGAACCATCATAACTATTCTTTTGACAAAATAGCTAAATATTCCCTGCAGAAAATATACTGTAAGTCACTTCCAAATGACAAACCTCAAAAACAAATATATAAGAAATGAGCCACCAATACCGTTATGCTTTAAAATTTTTTCACACTGTTTCTACCTTATATCTCATGTATCAAATTATTAACAGGTACACTACCATCCATTTTAATATATTTTAAAATGTAATTTATTCCTCTGATGGCAAATCTGAATTTTCAGCATCATTACTTCAGTCTTCAGTGTCACATGATCCTTTAAATCTTTATAATATGGATTCAGGCTTAAGAAAGATTTCTATATTATTAATATATAGCTTAATATTTTTGTGCAAACATTTTTTCAGGATTCTTTGATGAATAGAAAATTCAAAAGAACAGCATTTATTTGAAATAAAAATCTCTGTAAATGTCACTTTTGATCAGTTTATAATGCATCCTTGCTTAAAATCTCTTTCTGGTAACACTTTACTTAAAGGCTTTATACATAGCAAAATCCCCAGAGTTAAATCAACTCTGCTCAGAGTACATATGGTCCCTCTCTATATAGTGTTAAAGTGACACTGAAGCAGAGTTAAAGTTAATGAGATAATTAAGTGATTAATTAAGTGATGATTGAGCATTAATGATGATCACCTGCTGTTAACAAGCAGAATCACTGAAGAAAAGAAAGACAAAAACTACAACTGAATTCAGCCACAGCCTTAGATGAATTCAACTGAAGACAAAAGAAGACATTAAATCTCTCTCATCTCAAGAACTCTGCTTCAGTGTTACTTTAACACTATTTAGAGAAGGACCATATGTACTCTGAGCAGAGTTAACTAAACTTTGGGGATTTTGCTGTGTATAACACATTATAAAAGTATTTGTAATGCATTAATTATGCCATGTATGGTCTCATGAATATTTGTAACCACAGTTATAATACATTATAATACTTATCTATTCATTGTTACAACTTTAGAAAGTATAATGCATTAAAGCACATGACAAACAACCAATTTCAGATGTAACAAGCAATCTGCAAATATTATAATGCATTTTAACTTTGGTTACAATTATTTATGAAAAGATATAATGCATTATAATGTACATTATCAATACCTTTATAATGCATTATACATAAAAACTTTTGTCACAGTTGGCTGAGGATGAATATAGGCGAGGAAAAGCAGATCTAAAATAGCAACTTAACTTTATTTAACATCCAACAAAGAGTAATCCAAAACAAAGAACAGGCAACATAACAGTGTGCACGACACACAAACAATATTAGACCATGAGTAACAGAACTGAGGGCACTATACACAAGTGAGCAAATGAGGAACAGGTGTGAGTAATCAATGAAACAATGAGTAACTATAGCTGTCTCATTTCGAAGGCTGTGTCCTCTGGAGGTCGCATTTAAAGGCTGCATACGTCATCAAGGCGGTATTGTTTAAGAAAGGTAACCGTTAGATTGCAAAGTAAGAAAGAAATTACAGTATTTTACACCTCACAAGGAATAACAGTCAATTGTATTACAGTTACTTTTCTTAAATAAGACATCCTTGAGGATGTATGCAGCCTTCAAATGCAACCTCTGGAGGACGCAGCCTCTGAAATGAGATGCAGCTTATAACAGCAGAACGAAAACAGAAAGGAAACATGTGAAATGACAATAAACCAAAAGTCCTTGAAAATGACACAGAAACACAACGGAATCGTGACTATTTTTAGTAAAGTGTTACCCAATTTCTTAACAACAACAACAAAAATGACACCAAACTTTTGAACGGTGGTATGTATATATAATACTTCAAAAAGCACTTCAAAAAGTGGGCAAATACGGTTTACACTATCATAATGTATCCCCTCATATAATTTCTTCTAACTATAAAAATGACTGGGGATCTGTCCGTTTCATTTTTTACTCATTCTTCAGTGACATTGGAGTAATTATTCTCAAACAACCTCCGAAAGGGCATTGGTGGAAATGACAATCTCACACTGCAGTTCCGTTTCCTGTAGAAGCTAAAGGTTGTGTCTTTGGTTGAGGTAAGCTGGTCCTTGATCTATTCTGAATGACAGTATTCTCAGAATAACATCCGGATATGGATTCTTTCAGGATAATTTACAGTATTTCTCAGAGTAACACAATGAATTGCTTTTTGCAATCCAATTTACTTTCATAATTAGCCATATTTCTATGTGGAACAGGAAATTCAGAAAGGAAAAATAATGAATCATGAATATCATATAATCAGGATGATTTTACTCATACTTATTTTTCTATATATATTTTAAACATTTCAATTTACTTGGCTCAGTGGTTGTTTGGATAAAATCGCAATAATGCTGAAAAATATTGAGGAATTTCAACATTTTTAGCTTTATTGCTTTGCCTTAGAAGCAAGTTATTACATTTTGATTTAAGATTCCAAAGACATTTTTTACTTGAATTGTGCACAATTACACCGATAACGGGCATTCGGGCATAATCAGGTCAGCTCTTATTTCATGTTGACTTTAGAGTGAAAAGATAAGAGGAGCCTGACAGCACTGCAAGTGTTCAAAATATTTCCTATCAAATGGATTCTCCGAGAATAACACGATCAAAATTCTATTACTGCTAATGTCAACCACTGTTTCACCCGGATGGCAGCGGAAACAAGTTTCCATGGATACAATGCTCAATATTTCAACAAGCTATTTATTATTGCCCATGAAGTTATTGTATTAAAGTCTCATTTTCACAAATCAGAACACACATACCATTTACACACACTGATTTCAAAAACTGAATTTCACTTACATAATAGAGCTGTCCCACAGTGCACAGAATGGATTCATTGTTCCCTGCGAGAAAACACACACATACACTGTGATTGGACAAGCAACATAATGATTAGACATATCACAGTACATACCGATAAAGAGACATTTTCACTACGATAGCCAGTATCTCAAGACATAAGTCACGTTATTTAATAGATAAATTAAACAGGGAGGGGAAAAAAGGAGAAAAAATCTCCCATTGTAATCATCTGGGCCATATCTTGATGACACAATGAGGAGAGAAATAACTGGTGATGGCAAATTAATTATCGGACTAATTACTGCTATTTGTCTGTTGATTAATGAGCCTGAAACATATGTCAGAGGTATTGTAGTGCTCCTCTTTGATTGGCTGTAGTGATTTAAAGAGGAACAGAAGACCATATTTCCTTCCAATTTCAACCCAAATGTACCCAGATTCGTCTTCTAGTTTCTCTTTAAAAGACCATATGTTTCATAGCATTAATGTGTTTGCTTTTTACATCAATTACAAAGGAGGATTTGGATCAGTTTGATTAGTGTTGAGGATCATAGGTTGCACACTGTACAACAGGGGCATGGAGTCCATATAAGCTGTGAATGCTCTGCATACCCAAACCATTTGAGAGAATGAGTTTGTGGACTTGCTAAATAATATTAACACTATAAATGACTATAAATTCCATTTCATTTGAGGTGTAACATAAAGCTTACATAATAAAATGTTGGTGATATGTATGTAACTGTCCGTCATTTATTTATTTGCCAAACGACTGTAATGTTTCGGGTATGGAATCCACAACAGCTTTGGCGTCTACGCTCTATTGTTATGTATTGTCATCATTGTTCCGCATTCTCATTGGTTTGCTGGCATATGGGGGATTTCATGCGCAAGGAAAGATGTCTGCGAATCGCTCGGCCAAGCGGAAAAATGTGTTGTTGCTGCAAGATCTCGATCAACGAAAATCGCATCGTATTTGACACAAAACATGAAACAAACCAGACTAGATAGGGAAATCTTTTTTTTTTTTTTTTTTTTTTTTTTTTTACAAAAACGTATAAACCGTTCAAGACAGATCTACTGTAACAATCTGAGGTTGTTAATCGATAGTATTATTATTATTATATACGCCTAAGTGTTTGTTAAAGTCATCAATTTGCATTATTTCAACTTATTTTTTAAAGAATACTTTTTTTAATTTATTATACTTATTGTCACGTATTGTGTGGTAGCAGCACATGATGAAGACGATGGAGATAACAATAACAATCTTCATTAAACTTTACAAACTCCGGACAAACACTAGAATAATCCCAGGAACAATAATGATACTATACATTAACCAGGAGTAACTAAGGGGCTGTTTACACGACACCGTTTTCAACTAAAAACGGAAAACTTTTTTTGCGTTTTGGCTATTCATTTACACGACAATGGCGTTTTGGTGGCCTGAAAACACAAACTTTTGAAAGCGGGTTTCAAAGTGGAAGTTTTTGAAAACGATACGGTTGTCATCTTTGTGTAAACTGCAAAAACGCGAACCTGTGAAAGCGGTGACGTCTTGCTCACGCATATTACGTGTTTAGTCTATCCACCTTGTTTTTCAACGCGAAGGTAAGGTGTTTTCTGTGAATATGTGAGACTTACGATTTATTAGCCACTATAGGGAAATAAAAACTGTAAAAATAAGGTGGATAGGCATGCGCGAGGCGAGTGCTCTGTAAAAGAATGTGTATGCACAGGTGTGTAGTCTTTCTTTACAAAGTGACATCGCAAACTACTTGTCTGACATGCATAATACAGCGCTTTTAGTCATTTTCGCGGATCTGTGTGAACGGGGATAGTTTTGATAAGGTTGTCGTGTAAACGTACCCTAAAACACAGGGTATAAAATACACAGGGCAAACAGGGAGCTAAATGAAACGCAGGTGAAACTAATCAATGACTCTGGAAATAAACCAGGGCATGATCAGTAACTATAGAAACAAACAAGAATTGGGAACACTGGCAAACAGGAACAGAACAAAACCAAACTAAGGGTCTGTTTACACGACATGGTTTTTAACTAAAAAAACGGAAAACTTTTTATGCGTTTTGGCTAGTCTTAGCCTCAGACGTCAGACGCCTTCAGGCTGAACGTCAGATACATATGGCACACTTATCTGGAAACACTTCAGGAGTATCGAAGTCGTCATCTGGTTGGTTGAATTCTACAGGATGTCCGGGAGACGTGTGTGTTGCGTTCTTTAACGGTCTGCCTGGAAACAAATGCTGTGACGCCAAACCCCCTCGTGCAAGAAGAAAGCCATCATGTTTACAACTGTGACAAAGAGCACTTTTCAGGATCAAATAAACTCTGAATTTTCAAAAGTATGTGATGTACGCGGCTCCATTGTTGCAGTAAATTTACACAATGTTCTAGAATGAATAATTTATTAGATGCACGCCGGTCTGTTATTGTTGGTACATCGACTTTAATTTTCACGCCCCAAAACCTGACGTGGAACAAAACGAACTGTGATTGGTTGCGATGCATGTCAGTCAAACGTCTTCTTGGGCAGTTCTTGGCCAATGAAAGCTGCGATAGAGTCCAGACCTTCTGCCGTCAGTCTGAAGGTCTGGCTACGCGAGACTAGATTTTGGCCGTTTATTTACACAACAACAGCATTTTGGGGGTCTAAAAATGCAAACTTTTGAAAACGGGATTCAAAGTGCAAGTTTTTGAAAACTATACCATTATCATCTCCATGTAAACTACAAAAGCGAGAATTTGTGAAAACTGTGATGTCATGTTTAGTCTATAGGTGTGTAGTGTTTCTTTTCAAAGTGATATCAACTACTGGCCTGGCATGAATAATAAAGCCTTATTTTTTGTGGATCCGTATGAATGAGGATCGTTTTGACAACGTTGTTGTCTGTATGCGAAAAAAGGATTTTTTTTCCCATTTTTAGTATATCCTTGTCGTGTAAACGTACCCTAAAAAACAAACAAACTGAACATAAACCTGATGCTTATATCTTTTATAATTAATTATATTTTACTTATATTTTATTTATAACAGGCTACTTATGTTTATATTTATTATATTATACTTATATTGTAGTTATAATACTTACATTTATTATATTATATTTCTTTTTTAATTCTTTATTAAAAGAAAATTATTCCGGCATACATTTACCTCGACACCTGCCATGGTGTTTCAGATTTGTCGTCTCTGATTTAGATCTGTTTCTTTTGAGTCAATGCGTTTAAATGGTACCATTTAAACTACTATGTTTGGTTATGTTATGGGGAAAAATGGGGGTAGATGCACTCAGCATACCCCATAAAATAAGTCACCTCTCACCACTGCTGTACAGAATATATATTAATATGTTTTGTAAATGAATATGCTTTTTTTATTAAAGCGTATGAAGCAAATGATAGACACAGCCAGTATTGCGACATAAATTCATGTTAAATAAATCACAGTATACACAGTTGTTTACTTCTAAACAACTAAGGGAAATTGAAGACATTTCCAAAAGATTTGGGAACCTTTAGACAAAAAAAATGTAAAGGTTTTGTGGTATGTATTGGCTAGAAGTAAGATGAGGGAAGGGGTCATTGTTATCTCTCAATGTCATTCTCACCCGGCCTATTTAAAGGATTTTGATGACATCTATGAATGGAGGGTCCTTGGGATATAAAGGCCGCAGATCATTCCCTTGTTTGAAAAATGGATTCATGCATTAATGGTATATTAACATGTTCCTTTGAACCAACAGACCAATAAAACAGTAAAAGAGTCAAAGGAGGTTTTAGAATGTTTGTGACCTCCATGTCGGCATCAATTAGCCTCTCTGGATCGTGTTTGTGAAGCGTGTTGAGATCTGACTGGTGCTTACATTAGCTAGATGAGCTAACTCAATCTCCAGCTGGGCTTCTGTAACCCTGGGTTCTGGTCGGACAGTCACAGCAATCACTTTTGAGTTCACAGCAGTGTTATTCCTGTGGGTCAGATCACAACCACACACAACAGTCAGTTCAAGCTTGAACGAGAAACGCTAATTTCATTCATTTCAATACTTCCATTATCATCAGCATTGATTTCTGTTTAAACTCTCCATTCTGCACATTATAATGGAAAGAGCTCATTTAGCACAGAAGTATCTTTCCAGGTTGGACTCTGTTTAGAAAAGTGGTGTTCGTAATTACTGGTATTTCACTTCAAATGAGATATTGTCTGCTAGCAGAGACTGGAAATGTTGATATGTATGACTACTTTGATTTTAGGAGGTAAATAAATAAATAAATAAATACTATTCAATATCCAACTTTAAAGATGGACAATGTTACAGTATATTAAACACAACAAATTGAAATCTGTTTTTCCTCAAGTTTTTTTTTTTTTTTTTGATTAACTCGATTAATGATTGCCTCTGGGTAAAATGATTACATACAGATGAAAAGCAGTCATTTGTCATCACTAGACTCAGAAAGTTACTTCAAACACTTTTATGTACTTTTTTTACTTTTTGATTTTATGATCAAAACCAATATTTTTGGCTATGTATATATTTTAAACATATTCAAGTGCTTTCATTATAAGCACAAGAGTAGAAAATCATTTTGATATTAAGCTTCAAGTAGACTTAGAACTCAAAATATTTCTCTTTCCTTGCATGATTTCCTTCTCCTCTAACTAAACCAATTTTGCTTGTGAAACATTTGTCAACTTGAACTGTTTAGGGCATGATTTCATGGTCCATTTAAAAAGAAGCAAAGACAGAAAATGGATGCCCAACAAGTAGCTATACTCAGTCTGCAGTGAGAAATGAATGTCTGAAAGTAACATCGACAGTCTGTCACACTCTTTGTTTTCGATTATCATAGTCAGAACGCACATGTATTGACTTGAAGAAAAAAAAAAAAAAAACTCAGTGGACTTAGCCATGGAAAATAAAAATAAAATGTCTTTGTGTTATAGTAGATCATCCTAAAGGCAAAAATGAATTCTTTTGAAATGAATGTATAAATTAGATCAAAGACGTTATCCGTGCATGGTTAACCAGCCTCTTGGTTTGATTTAATCAAGCAGAAGTGGACTTGTATGGTGTCGTGAATCTCCACACAGCCCGGAAGGCATGAAATAACACAAGACTCTTAAAGAGATAGTACATCCAAAATTAAAATTCTGTCATTATGTACTCAATCATCACTTTTCAAACCTGTATGACATACTTTCTTTCATGGATCACAAAAGTAAATTTTTTAACAGAATGTTTTATATTTTTGTAAAAATTATTTTACCATATAATGAAAGTAAATCGTGACCAGGCTCCAAAAGGATTTTAAAAAAGCATCATTAAAATGGTCTATATAATTAATACAACTTAAAAAATTTTTTTTTTAAATATTTAAAAAAAAATAAAAATTAAAAATATTTTGTGCTACACAAACTTGTTAATTACAATTGAATTGAAATATCGAATAAACAAACTCATTATCTTTATGGTTAAGTGTTAGTTAGCAACAGCACACTATAGCATGCGCTGATGTGTGCCTAATAAGACCCTATTACTATTTGCATGAACTCTTAATTAACATGCAGTATATACAGCCTTGAAGTTTTGCAGCCCATTCTCGACCTAACAGCAGGCAAACAACAAAACAACAAAACTTCAACTTAACAGAAACGCCTTTAAATACCAAAATAAAAGAGCATTAAACAACAACACATCTCCCCCTATATTAATCTTGTGTAAAAACACACAAAATAACTTAATTTCAACATTTATTCTCTTTACGCAGTCTGACGCAAAGCATGCCGGGAACTAGAAATCTGCTGCAACTCAGTCAATTTAAGTTCTGCTTACTAATATCAGATTTTGAGTTCACATATCTTTTCTATATTAAGTACAATGAACTTTCAGTAGTATTTGAGTGAAACAAACTCATTTAATTTAATTAGTTTAAACTGTTTGGTTTTACAGTGAAGCTATACAACTGACTGAAACTTAAATTTATTGAAAATCTTAACTGAAAGCCATAGTCACCATTTACTTTTTACATTTCACATGTACTTTCATTATATGGAAAAGAACACCTTGGACACTTTGGTATAAATTGTATAAAACTCCTTTCACGCGAGTAGACAGATTTTTAATTTTTTGGTGAACTATCACTTTAAAATTACATTTCCTGTAACTGTTTGTGTCTAAAATCACTAAAAACAAGGATCCATCCATTTTAACTGTTAACACATCATCATAGTATTTTGTCTTGCGATCAAATGTTCAACAATGTGACTCGTCATTACAAATCCCTCAGCTATGTTGCATTGTTTGTTTATTTTTTTAAATGTTTTTCTTCTGTTATCTTCCACTGTTTGTACTGTTCTCCATCTCCCTACTGGCTTCAGTGAATCCAACAGAACTCAAGAACAGAGGAACGCCCTTTTTCTCTGTTCGTCCATGAACTCTCTCCCTGTCAGTGGGAATTCCATGGAGGAATCATACTCAGGTTTACTGAGATTTGATTGACAGCTCAGAGCCACACCAGGAAAGGTCTGTTCTGTCCTGTATGTGTCTCCGGAGGTTTGAACAGAAGTCCTCAAATGAAATAGGAGGTTTTGATCAAGAGCTTCAAGACGGACTCCGAGGATAACCAAGAATTTTCATTCTGACATACAGTCTGGGAGAGAAAACACTAAAGTCTGTTATACCTGCTTCTGTTTTAGGACTAAAGGACAATCAGAAGGAATTTGAAGGAACAGCTCTCTTAAAACACTGTGTGTGTGTGTGTGTGTGTGTGTGTGTGTGTGTTTGTTTGTACAGTATTTACCACTAGGCTTTAACACATTAGCCACATAACTCCGGTTCATACAAGGACAAACTCCTTATTAATACTATAATAAACAATGACTGCACTAGGCACGTGAACCAAAGGATTGGAATAGTGCTGCAATCACGTCATGTCAGAACTGCCGTAATTACGAGATGACAAATCAGAGATTCTACTTTAAGCAGTTTACGTCCTCAGACTCAGAAATTATTAGTTTCTATGGCAACACTCATGATGCCAAATGAAACCATCCAGCAAAATACATCACTACATTAGTTTATATATCCCGAAAGAGTAAATGTTGAGGATGCTGTAATTTAGGTTCTTTTTCTAATGACATCTTATGGCCAAGAAGTCTTAGCTTTCTAAAAAAAAAAAAAAAAAAAAAAAAAAAAAAAAAGTCATGATAAGATTGACAAAAACATGAATGGCTTGAAACTTGGAATTCTGGTAAATCCAAAACTGACATGAATGCAGCATATAAAAAACCCTTCAGCGTTTTGCCCATAATTTAAAGTGACTGATTATAAACAACCAAACTTTGACATTAAAATTGGATACTGCATGGGTAATTTTCAGAATTAAAAATATATAAAAATATTTTTGTTATTCAAAATATTTACAAACCTGTTAGCTACGTCAGCAACTACCTGCTATTCCGATTCTCAAGTACGTGTAAGTATTTTGTCGTTTAAAAACCTTTACATTGAACATGTTAGTTGATGTATAACGCACAATTCCACCAAAGCATTTTTATCTTTATGCACACAAAAATAATATTTTACATTGTAATCCTTTTATTTTTAATATTTGGCATGTTTGTGTGCTGCTGCACATCTGGTTACACTTTATTTTAAGGTGTCTGTGTTACAGTGTAATTATACATTTAAGTACTAAGTAATAATAATCAACTACATGTACTTACTATAGGGTTTGGTTTAGGGTTAATTGAATGTAATTATGCATAATTTACAGGGCTGGGGAGTAACGAAATACATGTAACTTAGTTGCGTATTTAAAATACAACATTTCAGCAACTGTATTTCATTACAGTTACATTTTAAATGGGTGGTAATCAAATTACAGTTACATCTGAAAAGTATTTTAGATTACCAAAGTGATCAATTTGAATTTTAATGTCATTTATTTCATTTAAACATTCATGTAAACTGTGACAGACAATTGGTGATTCTCCGACTCTGACACTCCAAAAGCATCCTAAGCTACAGTTCTGCTTATAAGTTTCATACCCCTTCAGAGGGATCATAAAAATTGCATGTTAGGTTTATTTACTACTGTCCTGAATAAACTATTTCACATAACAGATGTTTACATATACTCAACAAGACAAAAATGAATAAATTTATAAAATATTCCCCATTCAAAAACGTACATACCCTTGAATCTTGAATCTGTCCTGTCATTAACTGGATGATACACGACTGTAATTGCGACTTTTTATCTTACAATTCTGACTTCTTTTCTCGCAATTCTGACTTTTTCTAAAAATTGAGAGTTTGTATCTCAGAATTCTGACTCTTTTTCTCAGAACTGGGAGATATAAACTCACAATTACAAGTTATAAAATCAGAATTGCATGATAAAAAATTCTGACTTGTTTTTCCTCTCAATTGTGAGTTTATATCTCACAATTCTGACTTTTTTTCTCAAAATTTAAAGTTTGTATCTCAGAATTCTGACTTCTTTTTTAAATTTTGTGAGTTTATATCTCACAATCCTGACTTTATAACTTGCAATTGCAATGTTATATCATGCAATTCTGAGAAAAAAGTCAAAATTGTGAGATAAAAACTCACAATCACCTTTTTTGTGTGTTACATACTTATTGGTATTCCAAGCAAGTATTCTAAAGTATTTATATTAAGTTACAAAACTTGAGTAATCTAACGAAATACGTTACAAATTACATTTTGAAGCATGTATTTTGCAATCTATAGTGAAATACATTTTAAAAGTAACCTACCCAGCCCTGATAATTTATAGTTATTACAACAGTAACTACACGTAACGTGTAACAATGACACTGTAAAATAAATTGTTACCGCGCATCCCTGTGTGTGTAATAAGCAGAGTGTATGCGCGTTGTGCACCTGCCTATAGGCGCATATTACTAACGCGCTCTTTAAATAACATAAAATATTGCATCATTGACTTTAGACCAGGTTTCAATTGATCAATGACGCAGTCTATTTCAGTTGCCTCAAAATAGCAACGCGCCAGCAATGCACCTGATGTACAAAAATGGGCAGAAATGCATTTGCTATTTAAACGTGGCACAGGACATGAAAATAATAACTACATCAGGCTGAAACTAGCAAAAAACACTTGCGTCGTGCCTGGCGCCGCATTGCCCCGGTGTATGATAGGGCCCTATGTGGTTGAAAACACTGCTGAGTGCGTCCATCTCTAGCTCAGCTCCAGCCAAAGCGTGAAAGCACATTTGAATTTAACAGTTGATTACGTGATGCATCCTAGACTGATCACACCTGTGTGATCGTACACGTCAAAGGGTTAACCTGAACATTGTATAAGCATTCGTTTTATGTATCATAGAACAGAAAAGAGGCTCTCGGGTGCGCACATAACCGCCACACCCTTCACATAAAAGCCTTCATAGACAACTTAGGAAGTCAGGGAAGGTCTCGTTTTTTTTAAGTTTTGTTACAAGCTGTTCACACATTGGCAATAAAAAAACAATTAATACATGAAAATTACTACATATAGCCCCTTTAAAGAAAAATAAATAATTGATACTGTGGGAGAAAATCTCAGACTCACAAGGTAACATATCCTGCTACGGGACTCAAATTTATAAAACTTGCACACATTACACATATTATTTTATTTCCTTTCCTTAAAAAGAATTAATCTTGATTAGTTATTTTAATCAAGTCATTCTTCTGATTTACAGAATTAATCAATCAAAATCCCACTTAAGTAGTCCCTAGGGTACACGTACCCCAAGTTGGGAATCTCTCCTCTATAATAACCCTATCATATCTTTGTAATATTTAATCTAAACTGAGTCTTACCGTGGAGCAGGCAGCATAAGGCCAAGTGTCTTGTAGAGTACCATTCCGAGAATGAATACAGGAGATCCATCCATGTCTGCCGGAAAACAGTCTAGGTTAGATGATACGATCATCACATTATGTAATCATATCAAATAGCATCTCCAGACATAGGTGTGTTTTGCTCAGCTCCCTTTTCAACTTTATACTCAGCAACATGGAAGGTTTTTTGATAATTCTGAGTGCAGGTTTGTTTCAGAGTCAAACAGTAGGAATTCTCTCCTAATACCTTCTCCTTCCTCATGAGAATCTTTTAATCCAAAGTAATTGAACAAGATTTCTTTTTTTTTTTTTCTTTTTTTTTAAAGCTACAGGAATTAATTAACCTCCAAACCTGCAAAATACTCATTAAATGTCAGGTCTCTTGCCAAACAATATTCTTGACAGCTAATCCATCATAAATTTCCTGCCAATAATGAATAAAGTGGTAGATTAGGCTATACTAGCAAGGTTATTGATAACTAAGCGCAAAGGTCTTCCCAGCTGACAGGAAGGCTAATCCTGGTTCAAACAGCTCTGTACAGCCCTCTAGTTTAGCTCAAGGCGAGCTGGAGTGAGTTATGTATTAAATCAATCCTTCATTACTTTCCTCTGATACACTTCAGATAAGACTGATCACCCTAATTAAGTAAATAGTCTGGTGCTCTGGTGCTTAGCTCTCTTTACTATCATTGTTTGAGAGGATACAGCGGGTGCTGTGTCATCTGAATGGATGTGGTCGACCAAGTGCAGTCTCCTCTAAAACAGGCAAATGGCAATTGGTTGACATATAATCTTGTAATCTTAAAGCTATCCTATTAAACGGTCACACCATGTCAACGCTTTGAATTTATTTATCACAATTGTATGGTAGCGATTACGAAACTTTAATTTTAATATTGCACTGATAATCCAAAATGCTGTTTTTTATAGTGTTTTATAATGATGATTTTAAATGTAAAAAGTCTATTGGGATGAAGCATTTCCATGCCCTGAGAAATTAATATGTCGGGAATGTACAGTTCGTCATTATCATAAAATAAACTCTAACGGGGTGATCAAAACACTAATGTGAAGTTGTACATTACCCCACAGTACTGTATACCATTTGCAAATTAAATGGCTACTCGTTAAACAAATATAATATCATTTAATGTAGATGTAATGTAATGTAGTTGATGATTTGGGTGTAATTTTATACTATTAGCACATACTAGCACAACTATGTATTTTTGTATAATGAACTAGTGGTCATTTTGCCGAAATATGCAGCAGTTGACCAATCACAATGAAGTATTACAGAAAGGCGTGCAATAAGAAAAAACAAAGATATACAGTCAAACCAAAATTTATTCAGACACCTTGAACATTTCATTCATTAATTCAGTTTATTCACTATGGTTTAAAAAAAAAATGGTAATAAAATATGACGAGGTCTCAGAGTTAAACTGTGTCAGAAAAAAATAATCTTAATTAAGTCAGATAACACGTAAGCAAAACATGGTCAGGTCAAAGTGTCTGAATCATTTTTGGTTCCAAATTTTTTATCAATTTTACTGGTAGTCCACTGTTTTTGGGTAATTTTTGGGTATAATATGTCACAGTTTACTTTATTTTGCTATCCTCACTTACATAAATGAACTATAATATCCTGCACCCACTAGTAAAAATATATCAAAAATATTTTTTGGTTTGACTGTATATACTGTATTGTCCCCCACATAAACTTTTGTGAAAATCAGTGAAATTATACTTTGCACTTTTTAATATGAACCTTATTTTTTATAGGCCTACCAAAGAAAAACAATCCTGTCCTTTTATTTTGTTTTATGAGTGCAACGTTTTACCTGATTGTTGGCTTCATTTCAAGATTTCACATAGTAAAAAGCAACTCTAATAGAAGAATCACCCATATATGATTTAAAATGTATTAAAGTTGTCAACTTATACTCTACTCAACTGCAAACAAAGACAGGTCTACCAACTACTAGCTTTTACAATGTAGCCTTATTGTACTAGACATAAGATGTACAGTATTATCAACTTCCACAGTGTGGCATCATGTACATTACCTGCTGTCTGGGGTACAAAGATTCCTTTGGGAATGACAACTTTATCTTCAGAGTTTCTGGCCCAGTCCACCATCCCTTTCCGTCCCTTCATTGGAAAGTTAATGTCTGTCATCACAGATACTGCAGGCAGCCTCTGTATACTTGCAACTGAAAAAATAAAAAAGCTAGGGTTATTAGTTACTAGTAATTACTAGCTTATTATCGTTAAATAAAAGTATTAGAAACATTTCTGTTAACTGAAGTGAAGCTTAAATAACTGAAATATGTTTAAGTTGAAGCACCAAAATTATAAACTGGAAATAAATAATAAAAAAAACAAACAAACAAAAAAAAAAACTAAAACTAACCCTGAAATAAAAATACTTCTATAGCAATATTAAAAAAAAAAAAAAAAAAAAAAAAAAATGAATAAAATGACAAAAGCATATAACGAAATTACTAAAAATTAAACTAAAATTAACATGAAAACTAAAAATATAAAAATAAAAGCTAATTCTAAATATTAATAAAACTATAATAAAACTAAAATAAAAAGTAAAATAACACTGAAATACACCAATCATTTTAATGAATTATTCCTATTTATTACATAGTATGCAGAATACATTTTTATGAACTATTTATACATTTATATACATAATTATATAAATAATCACATTTATACGATTATTTTATATTTATATGATTTATATGAAACATCAAAACTGCAGCACATGACTATTTTGTTTTCAGAATTTCATATTGTTTGGCATCATTTGAAGATAAACTAAGGTTTAATATAGGGATGCACCGATACCGATACCATCATTGATTTTGAAGTATTTCCACACCCGAGGCTGACATTGTTTCTGCTGCCGCCGGTGTCTCTGTGCATGGAAAATTCTGTCAGTTACGTCACGTGAGGTATCGGTAACGGGGGTATTTTTCACGAGTAAGAGTACAAGTACATGAGCTCGGTATCGGCCCGATACCAAGATAATCAATGATGACAACCCACACACTACGAACTGCATGCTTTCAATCACAATTCGTTATCGGTGAAGGCGGGATAGGCGGAATCGCGCTGAATGACACAGACCAGAAGCGCTCTCTCTCTCTTTCTTTCTTGCGCGCAATCCCAGTTCTCTCAGACATCGCGCGATCAGTTCTCCTCGCGCCTGAATGGTCAAATGCACACATAGTTGTCAAAATGTCCATCGTATGGAGTATCTCACGAATATACAGTCGCTTAAGTGGACATAAACATTTGGGTGAAAATAGGATATGTTAATGTTAATGCACACAAATCAATTAATATTAATGTTAATAAAACAACAAAAGATGTTAAATAAATGTATACATGGCAAATAAACCTACTGTATCTGAAAAAAAGTGTATTTAATTTGTATCTCTATAGTATTTGTTGTATTGTTTGTAATTTGTTTGTAGATTTAGTTTTATATAACAACAATTATATATATATATATATATATATATATATATATATTGGTAATTATGCCCTTTGAAGGTTATTGGACAATGTTTGTTCTTTAAGTTTGTGACAAGCACATAAAAATTATTACTTTTTTCATTAGGGTAATAATAAAGAAGCTGTCCTACATTCATTAGTCTCACTGTGTAGTGCTTGGAAAACTGCAACATCACCAAAAAAAAAAGAGAGAGAGAAATTAATAAATGTATAGGCATTGGTATCGGCGAGTACCAGAAAAAAAAAGTATCGGTACTCGTACTCGGTCCTTAAAAAAATGGTATCGGTGCATCCCTAGTTTAATATGAGTATTCCAGGAAATTAAATGTTCTGGTAACACTTTAGTATAGGGAACACATATAAACTATTAACTACGACTTTTCCCTCAATAAACTCCTAATTTACTGCTTATTAATAGTTAGTAAGATAGTTGTTAAGTTTAGCTATTGGGTAGGATTAGGAATGTAGAATAAGGTCATGCAGAATAAGGCATTAATATGTGCTTAATAAGTACTAATAAATCGCCAATATTCTATTAATATGCATGCTAATAAGCAACTAGTTAAAAGACCCTAAAATAAAGTGTTACCAGTGTTCTTCACCATGGTCTATGAGTCGATACCATAATCATCTCCGTGTACACAACAAAGACGCGAATTTGTGAAAACGGTGATGTCATGTGCATGCGTATTGTGTGTTCAGTCTATAACCGCGTAGTGTTTCTTTACAAAGTGACATCGCCAACTACTGGCCTGGCATGCATAATACAGTGTTTTTAGTCATTTTTGTGGATCTGTGTGAATTGGGATCATTTTGACAACGTTGTCGTCTGTACAAAGAAAAAAACTTTTCCAGTTTTAGTACATCGTTGTCATGTAAACGTACCCTTAGTCACATTTTCATCATGCTGGATAATGGTTAAATTAATAATCAAGGCCATTCTGTTTTCAGTGTTTTAAGATCATCAGCAGTGCTTTTGCAGTTTAGAGAGAGTGTGGTTGCCAGATTGCAAAGATTAAGTAAATCACCAAGCAGAAAATTTATCCTTTCAACAGAAAAGCTCTGATTGGGGGATTTAAGCTCTTAACATCTGGCAACCGCAAGCATGAAAGCTCGTAGAGGCTGTAATATTTTGTCTCCTCTTTTTTCCAACAAAAATAAGGAGAGATTTTGGTAAAGGATTTACTTTATAACTAAATTTTAGTCTAGTCTTTTTCATCATAGTTTTGTTAATGAAATTAACACTACTTTTAAATACTATGGTGCAAACCCTGGTGCATGACTGGTCTGTCCAGCAGAAGAGAGAATTGGCAGGTAATAAGTGTTGAGGTGTAGGTGAACCTTCTGTGTGTGTATGAGGAGGAGGAGGAGACTGGCAGTGCTGCCAGCTGCTGTGTGTGGGGAGCTGCATGAGGGAGGGCATTAGTCACAGGAGCACATGGGGCAGAACTGAAGAACAGTGGGTGAAGCAGCTCACACCTTAAGCTCTAAAGCAGCATGAGATCACAGGCCCTTTAGTGATCTTTACTTCCATACAGGCTCCTCTACTCACAGAAGGAATCCTGAATATGGAAGCTACTTATAATTAGGGTTGCAACACATACCACAATTACATAAATATATATATATATATATATATATTTTTTTTTTTTTCTTGCATCAGTTGATATTGGATATTTAAGTGTGCATGACTATTTCCCCTGTTTTTTAGATTACCATAATCTAACACTCAAAGTTAATCTAAAAAAAAAAAAAAAAAAAAAAAAAAAAAAAAACCCACTAATTTAAAAACACTTTTAAATACTGTAAAAGTTGAAATAGATAAGTCAGATTAACAGGCTAAGTTATCCAAACTGGTTCTGAAAAGTATTGCATTCCAAACACAGCCTTAAATAGCCAAAAACAGAATAAACAAACAAAGACACTGCGCATTAAAGTTGAAGAACAGTATTGTGAAGTGAAGGGCTCCTCCTATATGCACAGGTTCTAATCATCTCCTTCAACAATGATTTATTCAGTGCATTTGCCGCTGTGTGTGAGATCCCTTTAGTTGGGATGTGTTCAGAGCTTTTTTCCTGCTCAAGTCTGTAGTTAGACGGCGCTGTGGGTAATGGTCCTCAGGGAACCCAGCCAGGAGGCATAGGCACCTGCGCCCACCTGTAACTAATGAGCTTAATGACTGGATCCTACTGAGCAATATCAGGCCATTTCTGTCACGTCAAAAAATTTGGTGCAATCTCGACTAAATACGAAGGTTAGACTACTTATTGGAGTAGACGACAGGGTCTCTCAACTCATCTGAGCAATCAATGCACACAAATCGATGTCCATTAAACACATTAAAAAAAATCAAATTTCAGCTTTAAAGAGCTGCAACTAAGACAAAGTCATTGTTTATTCTTACGAGAAGACATGCAGTGGAAAAAGGAGCCTCTGCAATCAAGGTTATTTGGCTAAAAGTGTGTCGTGCTGACAGAAGGTATTTATTGTGGTGTCAAGAACGTGCTATAAATTTGGCTGGAAATGATGCTGCAATATCTTACTATGACGGATGATTTTCAGTTGGCTAGTAAAGGCAATACCGCTTTGTTCTTTTAATCAAAGAGAGCAGACTTTGGCTAAGATGGTTGTTTAATTTCACAGAAAATGATTAGGAAATTGAAAACTTAAATTTATATCTTTGTCCTTTGGCATGTACTATGTTGGCATGTACGATGTTAACTGACAAGTAGTTAATAACTCACATAATATTACATAATATGCAAATAAATAAATAAATTAATCAAATAAATGACATTTAATATATGATATTTGCTGAAAAAGTTTTATGGCAATCAATACAAATCTGGAAATCAAGAATATAAACAAGTTAAACATATTACATTGTATATTATATATTACATTTTGTGATGGTGTGTGTGTGTGTGTATGTATATATATATATAGTTGCAGAACAGATGTTTCGACATTTTTTTCAGGCAAGAATGAATCTTCATCAAGCCAGTTCAGACATGACCACCACATTTTAGTGTGTATATATATATATACATTGTGTGTATGTATGTATATATATATATATATATATATATATTTCTATCATGACAACTCTCAAAAGATTGTTAGCATGGTAATTGATATGACAATGTTAATGTATTTGGTCTTGGCAGAATAGATCTGCTACGGCTGCTGAATTGCTGCTGCAGTAGATTATTGCTGTTGTTGTAGATTATTGCTTCTGCAGCAGAGCAAGTACAGGAACTTGCTACTGCCAATACATATGCCGATATGCTGCTGCGAGTATGACATACTGCTGCTGCACAAATAGCATATTTCAATAACCCATTGCAGATCTATACAGGTGGAGCTGGGGAAGGTGGAGGGTTTTAGAGGAACTCTGAAGTGCGCTGCAAACTGCTATAGTGAATGTAACCAGCCATTTAAATGTGGAGGCAACAAGCTCATTGGCTGCAGATGTGACATGGACCAATCAGCTTGAGCCAAATAGTTAACGCTGTAATTATCATCAGCTTGCATTAAAGGTGCCATATGTAAAAGTGTCTGTCCGCTAGAGGTCGCTAGAGGCCTATTCAAAACAAAGGCATAGCTTGATGACGCCAAGTTTGAGCGCAGAATCTTGGGACATGTGGTCTTCACCTCACAGCCGGTGGAAAAGAATCGGGATAGGACTCAGGAAGAAATCATGTTCATGGATGTGATTATTAACTTTACTGTAGTATGAAGCAGAGCAGGACCGAGTGTTGTGGGAGCTGAATGAGGCCGCTGGAGCGATTGCGCAACACACGCCTCACGAGCAGCGGAACTTTTATTATGCCGCAGTCGCCGGCGCCGCTTCCGCTTTTCCAGTCATGAGTATGAGGTAACGCAGCTCTGTTTATCATATTAGATACATTTGAGTGTGATGAAAATGTTATAACGTTACTCTGTGCGTTCGCTCGGTGGCTGCTGTGAGACACTTGTTGCACGCTGCAGTAAGATAGATCGATTTTAGAATATCATATTAAATGCTGGATGGCTTGTGTTGATAAATGGCATGCAATTAATTTTAAAACGTATTGTATGATGGAGAAAATGCTGTATTACTGTTAATAAAAATAAAGCTGCATCTGATTATGCTATGTTAGCTACTTGACAAAATTGTGTTTTTCCTCTGAGGCATGGTAAAGCATGGTACTCAAAAAAAAAAAAAAAAAAATCAAGAAAATTAGATTTAAACAATAAGACTTAGGGATGCACCGGTATCGGGCCCGATACCAAGCTCATGTACTTCTACTCGTACTCGTAAAAATACCCCCGATACCAAAGACCGATACCTCACGTGACGTAACTGACAGAATTTTCCGTCCACAGAGACACCAGCGGCAGCAGCAGAAACAATGTCAGCCTCAGGGGTGTGGAAATACTTCAAAATTAATGATGACAACCCACACATTGCAAACCGCATGCTTTCAATCACAATTCGTTATCGATTAGTGAAGGCGGGATAGGCGGATTCGCGCTGAATGACACAGACCAGAAGCGCTCTCTCTCTCTTGCGCATGATCCCAGTTCTCTCAGACAGCGCGCGATCAGTTCTCCTTGCGCCTGAATGGTCAAATACACAAATAGTTGTCAAAATGTCCATGGTGTGGAGTATCTCACGTAAATACAGTCGTTTATGGCTTAAGTCGACGTAAATATTTGGGTGAAAATAGGATGTGTGTCAGTATCCATGGATTCGGTCTTAAAGGGACCGTAGCCTATATTTGTCATTAATGTTAATAAAACAACAAAAGATGTTAAATAACTGTATACATGGTAAATAAACCTACTGTATATGAAAAACAAGTTTATTTAATTTGTATCTCTATAGTATTTGTTGTATTGTTTGTAATTTGTTTGTAAATTTCTTTTTATATAACAACAATTATATATATTGGTAATTATGCCCTTTGAAGGTTATTGGACAAATTTTTGAAATTTTTGTTCTTTAAGTTTGTGACAAGCACATAAAAATTATTACTTTTTTCATTAGGGTAATAATAAAGAAGCTGTCCTACATTCATTAGTCTCACTGTGTAGTGCTTGGAAAACTGCAACATCACCAAAAAAAAAAGAGAGAGAGAAATTAATAAATGTATAGGCATTGGTATCGGCGAGTACCAGAAAAAAAAAAAGTATCGGTACTCGTACTTGGTCCTTAAAAAAATGGTATCGGTGCATCCCTAATAAGACTAAATGTGTTGAGCTACATAACAATAATTAGTTTTCTGTCTATAAATATATCAAAACAGTTGTTCCCTTGTCTATTTAAAACATGTAAATATTAAAGCGTCTTTGGTGTTTCCATGGTTTCTTCAAAATAAAACCAGAATTGAAGCAATTGACAGGCGGCGACTCACACGTCCCGGAGCCTTGGTTAAAACTGCAATTTTCTCACAATTTACAAATAGTTGCAAACATTTGGGATATTGTAAGTACTCAAGTGAACAAAATATATAACACTGGCCTAGTGGTTTTTAGATATTTTACTGCAAAATTCTTACATATTACACCTTTAAGACCCATCAGCCTGTGCCATCTAGAGTTTCATGACAGAATTTTATATATATATATACATATAACCTTTTAAAATGTTTCCCTGTCTCAATATCACCTTTGAATCTTAAACTAATTGAGCATTGATGAGGCTAATACTTTGCCTAATGTTTAAAAGAACTGAAACACATTTTTATAAAAACATTGATTTTGAGGCTGCATAATGAAATTACTGGGTAGGAATGACTGTGGAATTCTGAATGCCTTAATGCATCCTAAGTAAATCCAAAGCTTCTAAATAAAGTCTGTTTAAAGTTAGTTTACAATTAATTTCATATAAATGGCTGGTAATCAGATAATAAAAAAGTGGGCTACAAATCAACAGAGACATAATGTCTCGAACAGACATGTGTTTCAATAATGTTCTTGGTTGCCTGAGTGATTTGCTAAAGCCTCTTTTTGCATCTGTACTGTAGCAGCAGCTGTAAGATGCAACATCACTCAGTTTCACCTTCAGACTACAAGAAGTTGTTTCAATCACAGGTTTACTTTGCCTTATTAGTGGCTGACATTAAAATGTTTATAGCTCTCCTGCATCATTATGATGTCGATGTTCTGGCTGTGTGTTTTATCTTACACACTGAAATGTGGTGGTCATGATGAAGATTCATTCTTGCCTGAAAAAAATGTCGAAACATCTGTTCTGCAACTATTTTTTGTGCTAAACAAGGTTTTTGGTATATAAATGTGACAGCAGGTAAATAAATATAAATGGCACTTCCATTAATGAGATACAAAACAGGGCTCTAAAATGCTCTAAAACTGATTATTTTTATTTAAATGGCCAGTGAAAGGTGTTTAACCTTCAAAAATCACAGGAGGTCCAAATACATATTAGATGAGCTGTTTTGGATACAGTCAAGAAGGTCAAGGTCATTAAATTTAATGCTTATATGCGTTTTAAAAAGTCATGAGACACCAAAGTGTACTAAATTTGTAGAAAATGTCAAAAAACCTTTATATAAAAACTGATAAAGAAATTTGTAATTTCAGAATTTAATTCAAATACCAGTAACTTTATTTTAGGGTCCAATTCTCACTATTAACTAGTTGCTTATTAGCATACATATTACTAGGATATTGGCTGTTTATTAGTACTTATAAAGCACATATTAATGCCTTATTCTGCATGACTCTACATCCCTTAATCCTACCCAATACCTAAATTTAACAACTACCGTACTAATTATTAATAAGAAGTAATTAGGAATTTATTAAGGCAAAAGTCATAGTTAATATTTAGTTAATAGTGAGAATTGGACCCTAATCTAAAGGGCCCCAAATATATTTTTTCCGTACTGTATCTCCAAATATTGCATTCTCATAATACCAGACTTTGAATATCTGGATATGTCATTGTACTGTACAAAATGTCATGACACTGTGCAATTCTGTCAATGTTTTATGGCAAGCTACATAAAACAAGGTAACATTAAAGAAGATATCAAAGGTGCCCTTCAATGGAATTAACTTTTTAATGATAGTTGGGTTTATAAGCACCATTCTAAGCAATATAGACTCCTCTATGTATCTGCTGATGGATAGGAAGGTCACCCTAATCCATTCATTTTATATTTGTTGAGCTCTGCAATTCATGCAGATTGCAATTTCATGGGTCAATGTTCTGTGTACTCGAATAAGGAGAACTAAGCAAATGTGCTTCATCACCGGAAGCAATTTTTTATTTATTTTATTTTATTTTATTGCTCTTTACCTTTGATTCTGTTTAAATGACTGTAAGGG